>NW_005194754.1:102309-185112 GCF_000372725.1 Emiliania huxleyi CCMP1516
ATGGAGGATATGATGTAGTTTATGAGGTGCTAAAGAGGATTGTGTTTATATAAGAGGTAGGGGGGGGGGGGCGCCAGTGGATCTGCTCGTCTGTCGCGTAGAGGTACACGTCCCACCGCGAGGCCCACTTGACCTGTTCACACCGCCGTCGCCGTGAAGAGAGCAGCGCCTCTCCGCCTCCCTCGGGAGGGGAGGGGCCTCGGAGTACTCCCACCGGACGTCGTACGTCCAGTAGACGGTCTGCGGCCCGGAGACCGGCTGCGGCGGCGCCGAGTGCGTCACCGGCCTCGCGCCGGAGCAAGTGGATAGCCCTCCTCCCGCGCCGGCGGGCTCATGCTGCACCGAGAACGGCTCGACCTCAAAGCCGACGATGCGGGCGCCCTCGAAGGCGTCCGGCTCGGTGTGGTACTTGAGGACGATCCGGTGGTGGTTGTACACGTAGTTCACCCCCGCGCTTGTCCCCGGGATCGACTCGGCGCCCCTGAAGCCCAGAGGGAAGCCGCGCTCGTAGATGGTGATGATGCGGGACGGGCTGCTGCCGAGGGCGGGCTCGACGACTCGGGTCGCCGCGGGGAGGTTGTCGACGATCCAGTTGACCCGGTAGTCCTCGCCAATCTTGGTGGCGAAAAGCGCCGCCTGCTCCGCGTCGTACGACTGCTTGCAGAGCAGCTGGCACGAGACCTCCACGTTCATCTTGATCGTGTACGGGGAGTTCTGGATGCGGTCTCCGCGCATCACCTCGCCAAGGTTTTCGCCCTTGTAAACAACCTCGGCTGGCCGACAGAATGGCAGGTCGTACCACTCGTAGGGCAGGTGCGTCTTGGTGGACGTCAGCTTGTTGACCTTCAGATCGATGGACTCGCCGTCGCGGTAATCGATCGGCGCCACACCGGGGAGATAGAAGGCGGCCGTGGGAACCACGAGCAGCAGGAGAGCGCTGCTTGTTCTGAGCAACATTCGCATCGCCCACGCTGCTGTGCGAGACTTCTTGTAGAGGGCGAGAAGTCTTCAAGGTGCCCTGCGGGCGCTTGGCCTCGAAAAAGAATTTTACGAACAAGAATTCTGAAAAACGTCCACAAGATTTTTGAGTGGCAGCTTCGCTGGAAATAAGGAAGAGGCGCGTTACTTCATGCGGAAGCTTGACAAACACACGGCGAGGGCGACAGCAAGAGTCGAACGGGAGGCGCCGGACTCAAAAGACACCGCCACATTCCTGAGACGCGCGAGGGCAGCCTCCTTAAAGGCAATGGGGTCTAGATTTGGAGCGCTCGCCGAAGAGGAGTACGACAAAATAGCGCCCGTGATTGCCTGCACGCTGCCCGCACTCACGGACACCATAACCGAAAGAAAGAGAGGGGAGCTTGCAGGAGAGGTGACGAGTGAACCTGAGGGAGGGTGTAGAGGATGTAGAGTGTAGAGCGCTGTAGAGCTGTAGAGATGTAGAGCGCTCTGGAGCGCTGTAGAGCTGTAGAGCTCTACATCGGCTGCGTGACGAACTGCCTCCGTTGTAGAGCGATGTAGAGCGCGATTTTGTTGTAGAGTTTGTTGTAGAGGCTCTACAGCCAAACCGCCGGGAAGGCAGTGACTCAAAGAGGTCGAGTCGCACTAATGGGGTGTCTCCGAGCTTACTGGAGCTCTGATGGACGGCCCTGACTATCCCTGACACACAGAGAGTCACTCTGATGGCACACAACACCCTATAACTGCGTCATCACCAGCCTGCCATGCGTCGCCGGTGCCGCATTCGTCGCTGTGCTTCTTTAGCAGGCGGTGGACTGTCGGCTGCGAGGACGGTCGCATTTGCGCGAGGCGAGGCGAGCATTGCTGCGCGTTGCATGCGCCATGACTCGCGCCAGCGCGTGCGGGAGCTCCTGGCTGAGCGTTGAGTCCAAGCGAGTTGCGCTGGCCACGATCGCTACGCCGAGCCGAGCTGACGCGCCGAGGCGCCGGCCAGTCGCAGCCGCGAGGCATGCCACAGCAGCAGAGGCACCTGCCACCCATTGGGCGGGCAGACAGAAGGCCAGGGCAGCACTGGCAAGTGCAACGCGCCTCATGTCGGAGAGCGACCGTGCCTCGTTCGCCGCTTTTGATGTAGAGTTTGTTGTAGAGTTTAGACAAAACAACTCTCTCTAACGTTTGTTGTAGAGATTTCACGTTGTAGAGCGCCTCTACATCGCTCTACAACGGAGGCGCATCGTCACGCGGCGGATGTAGAGCTCTACAGCTCTACAGCGCTCCAGAGCGCTCTACATCTCTACAGCTCTACAGACAGCGCTCTACACTCTACATCCTCTACACCCTCCCTCAGGAGTGAACTACAGGTAGTGGGGAAGGCAGCCTCGATCGCCATACAGACATGGGTGCGAAACAACGACAAGACCAAGGCACGGGCAGAGGAGCGAGAGAAGAACATAGGATGGATAGGGCGCCTGTTCACGGCATGGGGAGGGTGACGGCCTCGATGGGGCCACAAGCTGCGTGTGGGTTTACCTCACACCCATGGTCTCACAGTGTGCCGGCAGTCGCCGAACAATGTCGCTCACACAAGCCGCAGCACAAGTGAGTGATGAGGGCCAAGTGAAGGCGAGCCCATCCGCTGTCACAGCTGTGGCAGCCACACATATCACAGACACAGTAAGCTGTGCCAATCTGTGCGCAGAGAGCGTGTGAGCAGCAGAGGAGCTGTTCTCCAGGCTTCAGGCGCAAAGAGATGCATGCCGCATGTCACCGAAGGCGCTGTTGAAGAGACGGCGAGGTTCGCCGAGCGCGCGGCGCATCGGGCCCTCGGGGGAAGCCGCCGCCGTGCCGCCGACGAGGGATGAGCGGATGGTCGGATTGACTCTCTCCGCTGAGACGGCTTGTGTAGCCTATAGACTCAAATACGGACGACTACGGTATACTACACTCTAGAGAGACACACAAAGACACGCACACGTGGGCACGAGGGTCGAGGCGCGCGGTGTCGACTGTCGTGTAAAGCTAGCTGCTAGGGTGCTATAGGGCCTCTCTGGCAGGGCGGGTCTTGGCTTACGCTTATCGCTTAGCGGCGACCAGGCGCGGGACCGTCTGTGCCGAAGCGGGTCGCGTCCTCCGATTTCAACTCATCCTCCACACGCCACACGCACACCCTCTACATCTAGAACATAGAGAGAGATATGGTGAACATTACGGGCGCGTACACAGACGACAGATTACGAAAGCCGTACATTTGACAAAAGAGCGATCTTCACTAGGAACACGTTTGAGACGAGATGAGAGAGAGATGGTATCGCGCAAAGGGACCGGACGGCACACGCGCGGCGTCCACAGAACCTTCGTAGGCCTGCCCATGACGCGCCGGCCACTCAGCCTCGGGAGCTACCGCTGCTCTGCTGCTGCTGCCGCTGCTCAAAAGTCCACCATATTCCCGAGGATCTTCTTGAGCATCCTCTGGCCGTACGGGATGTAGGAGGCGACGTACCACACCATGGCGCACCACTGCAGTATGCAAAACACGAGGATCGAGATTGCGCTCCACCCGCTGATTGCAGCAAAAATTGTGAGCAGCATCATCGTGAAGTAGAGCGCTGTTGCATACTGGCGGCTCGACTTGCACATGTTGCGCAGCTGCCGCCGGGGCCCGATCAGGAAGCCCGTGCCGGCCATCGAGACGACGTTGCCCAGAGTGTACAGCAGCGCGAAGCCGGCCACGTGTCCCGTCCACCAGAGGAGCGTGCCCATCAGGCTAAACACAAAGCCCACGCAGAAGCAGCCGACCGTGCCGTAGAGCCGCTGCTTGAAGGTGAGGCTCGGGCACATCGAGTCGGCGCCGGGGACGCCCGCCGCCGCGCCGAGCCGGCCCGCGACCGCGCTCGCGCCTGGCCTGACCGAACCGCCTCCCGTCTGCGCAGCCACCGCCTGGTTGACGGTGACCCGGAACTGGTCGAGCACGGTGGCCGCGGAGCCGCCGAACTCAGCCGGCGGTGGCTGAGACGAGCGACCGAGCGCCTCATTGAGCCGGTCGCGCAGCCTCGACGAGGAGGATGGCATCGTCAGAGAACAAGCGCCGGTGTGAAGCTCGGGCAGGGGCTGTAAGGTAGTGAAAGACCTTCCCTGGGTCTGTCTCTCACACCCTCACTGTCGTCGTATGCGAGGTTCTTGTTTTCTTATCACCCTATCTGTGAACAGGGCTCGCACAGACCAGCGCAAAAAGAAATTTTCCCGAGTTGGGTTCTCTGTTTTCTTTTTTTTGTTTTTTCTTTCTTTCTTTCTTTGAACAGAACTGTCACAGTGAACAGAGTTCGTACACAACACCACCGAGACCTGGGCACCGCAAGAGGAAGCACCGCAAGAGGAAGCTCCTGAGAGTCTCAACAGGATTGATTGATTGATGGGAAGGCGAAACACAGTCCGACCAACGACTGGGACACCAACGCGGTATGGGTGGACGCTAGACGGGCGATGACGGTCACACAGGAGCGACACACAGAACCACAAGACAGGACACTCAGCCAAACTGACTGCCACACATCCTGAGCGAAGTTCCCTAGTCACCCGCGGCCGGACTCCATCCGGCACGCGTCGCTGGGCGCTCAGAGCCGCGTCCCCTGCTCGCCACCCCGACGCCAAAGCGCCCGAGCGAACAACAGGAGAGCAACATAAAAAGAAACCACCCGGAACGAAACAGACCGCCGCCAAGCTGGATCCATGGAAGGGCTCTGCTCGCAGACGGAGGCGCGCTGGTTCTACGCCTTCTACTCCAAGGTCTACGAGCGCCTGCAGCCCTACTTCACGTCGAGCGAGATGCGCGAGGCCGGGCTCGACCTCGCCGCCGTCGCGGCAGGCATGGACGTGCTCGACGTCGGCGCCGGCACCGGCACGCTCTCGATGCAGGTGGTTGGCCGCGGAGTCTCGCCCGACCGACTGACGCTCATCGACCAGAGCGAGGGCATGCTGAGCCAGGCGCGCGCCAAGCCGGAGCTCGCCGGCGCGACGACCGTCCTCGCCGACGCGCACACGCTGCCGTTTGGCGCCGAGTCGTTTGACCGCGTGGTGTCATCGGGCGCGATCTACTACTTCCCGCAGCCGGTGCTGGCGCTGCGCGAGCAGATGCGCGTCGTCCGCCGCGGCGGCGTCGTCCTCGCCATGGGATCTCTCCAGCCCAAGCCGCTGCTGTTGCGGCTTCTCGCGACCACCTTCAACCGGTTCCCGACCGAGGAGGAGTACGTGGGCTGGTTCGAGGAGGCGGGGCTGCGCGACGTGCGCACGCTGCGCATCTCCAACCCGTGGAACTCGAAGCAGTACGCGCTCGCCATCTGCGGCACCCGCCCGCAGGACAATTTACCATTAATTAAATACCTTGGCAGCGGGACACTGTATTTAATTAATGGCACCCGCCCGCAGGACGGCGCCGTCTTGCCGCCCGCAGACCCGCTCTGCGTCCGCAAGCCGAGAGGCAGCTGGTGGCGGCTCCCGCTGGCGGTGGCGCGCTTCTCCGTGGCGATGGGCGCGTTTGCAATCCTCGGCCCGCTGCAGGCGAGCCGGCAAGCCCCAGGCCCGAGGCGTGGGGGAGCCTGCACCGCTCACGCACCGCCCACGCCGCGGCAGGTGCTCAACGCGGCGGTGGGCATGCGCCGGCTGAGGCTGGCGCAGTGAGAGGGGGGACGGAAGGAGGCGCGCGGCCGAGGCTCGCGCGCGGCTGGCCTGGCGGCTGCAGCGCGGAGTCGCTGGCAGCGAGATGGAGAGCGGAGGGTCCGGTGCGGAGAGCGGTTAACCTACTCGGATCTTAACTCGGGCTCGATCCCTGGTCCCGCGATCCATCGCACCTGAAAACGTAGCGTCCCTGGTTCGTGATACTATGCCGCGCCGGCTCAGAGCGTCTTGCTCAGCGCGGGATGGGTTAAATAAATAAATAAATAAAAACGGACACCTCTCTACTGTGAGATGGGTAAAAAGGAACAGGCCCCCGCCCTTGCGATGTGCTTATGTCTCTAGTTTTTTTAGTTAGCCCCAAATGCAAAAAATGGACGATTTGTTTTTTAGTTAGCTATCTCCCCGTATCTGACTCCACCTCTATCTCCCCTTCTTTCCCTCTGTTGGTATCTCTCCGCATTATTTTGCCCGTACGTCTGCCCACATGCACATCTACCGAAGAAAACCGAACAGCCAGTGGGACGAACGAGGGCCACGACGGCGGCCCAAGCGGGAGGGAGCGGAGACAGTGGGCAGCGAGCGAAGTGGGTGAGACTGATGATGCTCCTTCGACTTAGGGAGCGGTTCAGCTGCTGGGCGGGCTTCAGGGTGGTGCTCACGCGAAAAGGAATCGACGCGATGTACAAAGCATACAACAAGAGGAGAAAGGAAGAGGACGGACATCAGTGATGACGAAACAGAAGCTAGCGCAGAAGAGAGCAGGGCAGACCCGGGGACTGGGGAGCCGGAGCGGACGGCATCGGCCGCCGAGGGAACGTTGGGAAGAGGCACGAGGAGGGCGGCGACCTCAACCGACTATGGAGGACCCGTCACCAGACGACGCAGAGCAGACGACGGTGAGGCGGAGCAGACGCGCAGGGCGAGACGAGGGAGGGAGCAGGATGTTGCGGAGATCAGCAGGAGGATGTACGACGAGATTAGGAGCAGCAGGGACCCGAGGGACCATGTGGAAGACGGCTAGTGCTAGTCCCCCATCGGGAGGACGACCCCGGCTAGTCGCCGACCACACCCACAAAGAACCCTGCACAAAGACCGCAGGGCGGGGACCTGTTCCTTTTTACCCATCTCCTAGTAGAGGTGTCCGTTTTATTTATTTATTTACATCTACCGACTACCCGTAACCGTTATACACACAGTCACAGAGAGCCCCCCGTAAGAAAAGGTGTATCTCGTTTCCCTCCCGGTATCCCGCGGTATCCCGCCATATCTCGCCATATCTCGCCGCGGTTACCGTGAAAAAAATCGTACAAACCAGGGATGTCGCACCGCGAGCCGACCGACGTCAGCCTCGCCATGCAGAGCCCCCGCCCGCGCGCAGGACAATGCCTTGCGCGCCTTCGCCCTTCCGCCTTGGCCTTCGGCCGGCATGCGGGGACAGTCGACATGCGCCACACTGGGCATCTTTGGCGGAGCCTCGCTCGGACGGTTTCCCTTGCTTGTTGTGTATGACCCTGTGATCCCCCCCAATGAACACGGCACAAGCCATGCGTGGCTAGCTTTGAGAGGTAGGGGACGGATACCATTAAAAAATCCCCCGAGGTGGGCGACGGGCGTCCCATGCTGCATGCACATCACTGCGCTTCGGCGAAAGTCCAGCTTCGGAGATCGTGGGAATGTTTACAGGCTGATTTTGCCACGGTCCGAGTCAGAAGCGAGTCACCTCGGCATGTCAGAGGCACCTGGCCCCCCCCCGGCGACCATCGCCGGGGTGGGGACCAGCACCGAGGGAGCAGCACCCCCACTCGCAGCGATGCAGCCTCCCCACTTTCCCGCAGCGCCAGCTGTTCCCATGCCGGCGACCAGCGTTGGTGTGGGCGCTCGGTGGACGCCTCTGACCATGGCTGTGTATATGTGGTTGACCGCGGCCGCTCTTCGCTGTAGGCGCGGGCTGGCCGGCACCCACGGCTCAGCCGGGCTCGAGCGCGTGCGGAAGCGTCGAGAGGGGTGTGGACGCTTCGACACAGATGGAAACGGGCAGACCCGCAATCGTCTCACCGGGCGCGGGGAGCGCGCCCCTCCAGCTGTCGATGGGGGCGCAAGCGGGAGCGTCGTCTAGTGTATTGCTCGAAGACCTCATGCAGCCGATGGGTTCCTTCTACCCAAACGGATCCGGCGGTGCACTCGTGTTGCCCAGCCATCTCTCGCCGCCAACGCCTCCCGTCCCAACCCCTCGCCGTGCGCTTCAGGCGAGCGGAAGCGGTGCGCTTCGGCGTGCGTCGCCTGCTGCCAGAAGCGCATCCGCTGCGTGATGCTCCGCTGCGGCAGGTGCTCCAACTGCGTCGCCCGCAACATCCCGTGCATCCCCCGCGTCGGGCGGAAGCGCGGCCCTCCGCTCCGCGAAGAGCGCGAGGCACGGGAGCGTGCCGTCGCCCTGGCGCTGGAGCGGCAGCACTCGGGCATGTTGGTCGGCAGCCAGGACTCGCCGCTCGGCTCCCGCCCGGGCGGCTTCCCCGGCGTCCCGTCGATGCCCGTGCCGCTCTCGGCGTTGCAGCAAGCGCAGCTCGTCGCCCTCTCCGCCGCCAGCCAGCCACCGCAGCCGGTGGCGATGCTGCAGATGATGGCGCACCTGCAGGCGATGCAGCAGGCGCAGAGCTCCTACTCTGGCTCGCCGCTCGGGCAGCACGCCCCCTCGCCGCGGCAGTGGCCGCAGATGCCGACCGGCCAGCAGATGCCGACCGGCCAGCCATCCCCGGAGCAGTGGCTGGTGCAGCAGGCGCAGCAGGCGCAGATAGCGCAGGCAGCGCAGACAGTGCAGCAGGCGCGGCAGGCGCAGCAGGCGCAGACAGTGCAGCAGGCGCAGGCAGCGCAGCAGGCGCAGGCAGCGCAGCAGGCGCAGGCAGCGCAGCAGGCGCAGGCAGCGCAGGAGGCGCAGGCAGAGCAGGAGGCGCAGGAGGCGCAGGCGATGCTGACGCAGCAGGGCCAGGCGCAGGCGCAGGCGCAGCAGGTGGGGCGGGGCTAGTTCTGATGGTTCATCGTCTCGGACTAACTCCACAACTCATCCATAGGCGCAGCAGCAGGCCGCAGCCCAGGCGGCACACCAACAAGCAGCAGCACAGCTGCTGATGGCGCAGCGGCAGGCTCAGGCCCAGGCGATATTGGCGCAGCAAGCGCAGGCGCAGCACGCGCAGCAGACGCAGCTCGCGCTCGCTTGGCAGTTCTGGCAGACGGGTCAAGCTCAGGCTGTTGCGCAGGCTCAGCAGCAGTTGCAGCGGCAGCAGCAGCAGAGCTCTCTCTCTGCGCAGTTACAGCACTTGCAGCAATTGCAGCACGCACAGCAGCAGAGGTTCAGCGCTATTTCGGCGCAGCCGGTGGCGGAGCCGACGCCGACGCATCAATCGTCGACGACAGCGCAGCCGCCGCTATCGCATCCGCCGTCGGGTGAGCCCGCGCCGCTGGTGGCGATACCGGCGGCTGCGCAGCCTCAGCCGGTGGCGATGCCGGCGGCTACGCTGCTTCCAGGAATTGCCATACCGGCGGCTGCACAGCTTGGAGCGGTGGCGATGCCGGCGGCTGCGCAGCCTCAGGCGGTGCCGCAGTGTTTGGTCGACAGCCCCCTGCAGACACCCAACGGAGGAGCTACTCACGAGGCCGTGCCGCCGCCGCCGCTCGCGGGGGAGCCGGTGCAAGCTCCGGTGAAGCATCCGCAGCAGCCGTCGGAGCCGCCGCCACCGCCGGAGCTATAGCAGCTTCTCTCTCCGTTTTCGCAAGCGCTCCCCGGGGCGTTGGCCGGGCGAGGCTCCTCTCGAGGGCTTCCTCCTTCGCGGCAGCGGCAGCGGGGGCAGGCTCCGTTTCCCCGCGCTCGTCGTTCTCGTCGTTCTCCTCGCTTTCGTCATCGCCGGCGCCGGCCGGTTCTCTCGCGGCGGTGCGAGCCTTGGCAGAGCGAGCATTTTTCCTACATGCATGTACAGACCTGCCATCCCCTGCTGGTACTCGCCGGGGTGTGGCGGGCGTCGGTGCATCCGTCGTGTACTTACAGAATGCTGATTGGTTCCCCTATGCAGCAAAAATACCCCCAAAAGAAGAAAACCCGCAGACCAGTGCCCGCCGTCGCTTCGGCCCCGAAACACATGGACGCCGCGAGTGTTATGCGCCTCGTTCTATGAGCGACCCAGACTTCTCGTCGCGCCGCTCCGGTGACGGCTCGCTGGAGCCGCACACGCCCAAGCCGCGGAAGGCGCGGAGCCTCGGTCGGACGTCGGGGAAGAAGGCGCTGGCGCTGGCAGCAGTGCACGCTTGCTCGGCCCACTCTGACAGCGAGAACTCGAGCGAGACGCACCGCTCGCGGCGGCGACCGCCCTCTTCCGCTCCTCTCGGCGGCGCACTGGTCAGCGCCTCGCTCTCGGAGCTCATCGATCTCGAGAGCGGCACTCCGGACCCGCGTGCACGGCGCTCCGGCACAAACTCACGAAAGGAGAAGCGGCCGAGCGTGCGAGAGCCCAAGAGGGCGCGGCCGCGCGTGGGCCTGCTCATCGCGCTGGCCGTGTGCACCATCCTCTTCGGCCCCATCGCCACGCTCGCCTCGTACGTCCGCCTCTCCTCTGTGCGCCGGCCAGCAGGCCCTCCGTCGCCAGCCGCCGACGCCGTCACGCTTCGGTCGCACACGTTGCACCTGTCGCTGGCGGGCTCGGACCGCAAGGCGCGGATGGTGCTCCCGCGGTCCGCGGACTGGGCCATCTTCCTAGCCGGCTGCAAGGAGCGGCTGCAGATCGCGGCCGTGGCGCAGGTGACGGACGAGTCTGGCGACGGGATCCACTCGGTGCGCGGTGGCGGCGCCGAGGGGAGCCGCCTCGCACTCGCCCTCGCCAGCCACCCTGGCCCGGACGTAGGTCGCCGACCTGATGCACGAGGACAACCTGGTCGTGCACGCGCAGCCGGCAGAGTCGGGCGCAGCCTCCGCGAGAACGAGCGGCACCGGCGCTAGCTCGCCGGCGCAGCTGCCCGGCTCAGCTAGCAAGGAGCCGCCAGCTGGCAAGGAGCCGACAAAGGCGAAGCCTGAGGAGCAGAGGGGCGCCCGCGCGGCCCAGGCGGGCGGAGGCGCGCCCGCCGCTGGCGCCGTGCGGCGCGCCGAACCGCCGCCGCCGCCGCCGAGGAGGAGGCCGCCCCCGCCCCTGCCCGAGTGCGGCGCCCGCCACCCGGAGTACCGCGTGGCGGTGCTTGTGCCGCTGCTCGGCCCGCCGCCCGCCTTCCTGCCCTACTTCCTGGCGTCGGCGCGCACGAGCTCGGCCCTCGTCGACTTCGTCCTCTTCCACGAGGGGCAGCGGCTGCCGTGGGAGCGACCTCCGAACGTCAAGCTGGTCGACGTCGGCCCAGGCGCGGCCAGCGAGAGCGAGCGGCCAGCGAGAGCGAGCGGCCAGAGAGAGCGAGCGGGCAGCGGGGTGCCGTCCTCAAGCGCTAGTCCTCGAGCCTGCCTTGCGCCCTCCTAGGCGGCCTCTCGGAGCTGGTCGGCCTCCGGCTCGGGGAGGAGCGACCCCCCTCCCCCCCTCCCCCCCCCCCTCCTCCCCTCTCCCCCCCTCCCCTCCCCCCCCCTCCCCCCTCCCCCCCTCCCCTCCCCCTTCCCACTCGACGCCGACTCCTCGAGACCTCTCGAGACGTGAGCCGCTCCCTCTCAGCGCAGGAGCTGCACTTGCCGCTGCGCAACGCGACCGCCGTGCTGCGCTCGCTCAAGCGGCTCTTCGAGAGGTGGCCGCGGCTGATTGCAGAGTACAAGCCGGCGTACGGTCGCTTCTTCTCGGACTATCTGCTCGGCTACTCGCATTGGGGATATTGCGACCTCGACATGGTCGTGGGTGCGCCGAACTCTCCCTCTCGAGCCTTCTGCGGACCGCCCACGCCACGTCCACGACACGTCCACACCACATCCACAACACGACGCGTCGCTGCCACGTCCCACAGGGAGCCTGCCGACCTTCCTCGAGCGGAGCGAGCTCGCCGAGCAAGACATCGTCACCTTCTCGTACGGCGAGCGGCTCGCCGCGCCGCACCCCGCGAGGCGGCGTTCCACGCGTGAGGAAGCCCGCCCCCAACTTGCCAGGCGACGCGTCGGGCCTCTACCTGCGGGGCCAGTTCACGATTCACCGCAACGACCACTCGATCAACGACCTCTGGCGGCAGTGCTCCAACCTCGGCTCCGGCCTCGAGGCGCAGCCGCTATCGCCGGCTGTGCGCTGCACCGCAGAGCGCTCGCCCGACGGCCCGGCGGGCGAGGGACTGTAGGCGGAGCTGCAGCACAAGGTCTCCTTCTTGGAGCGGTCGGAGGCTGCCGGCTCGAGCGGCGCGCATCAGCACACGCGGTTCGTCTCTGCAGAGGGAGCCTCGCGGAGGGCCCGCTCGCTTCGGCCGTGGAGCTACTCTGACCTCCGGCGTGATGATGCCTGCAGGCTGCTACTCGAAGGTCGCCCTCGCTGCCGGCGTGCGCTTCAAGATCGCCCCCAAGCAGGCGATCGGACTCGACATCCGATCGACCGCATCGGCCGTTTGGGCGGGAGGGGCCGTCTGGCATTGCTCCGCTGCTACCGAGCCGGACGCGTCGCTCTTGCAAGAGCTCGCCGCCGCCGGAGTGGCGCGCCGTTGCTACCTGCATTTGCCGTCGATACAGCCGGCCGTCGGCGGCGCGAGTCCAGTGGAGGTGCGCGATACGGGCTGTGGCGACTGGATCTCGCCAGAGTGCAGGCTCTGCGCCGCAGATCCACCGGCCGACGGGAGCTCGATCGCGTACTACGCGCGCGACGGCAAGGTCCACTCCCGTCGGATCGACTCGTCAGCGCTAGCGCTGCCGAGCCCGAATGCGCATGGGTGCCACCAGGCGGCCATTTTCCACTTCCAGGAGTGGAAGAAGCATTGGGATGGCAACGCCGATGTCGTCGACGTGCTCTCGCCTGCCGACACGGTGGACCCGGGGCTGGCGTTCCACGTCTCGACTGCGGGGATTCGCAGACTCCGTTTCTGAGGGAGAGCGCGATCGAGGGGGCATGGAGCCCCTTCCTTCTCTAGCGGCGTGATCTTGAGATGACGGGCGTGCGAGCGACACACGCGAAATGTGTCGAGCTACGAGAGATGTGTGTACCGTCGCGGAGAGTTGTCTCGAGCGCGTTTGTGTCTGTGGTGTGTCGCGCCGGAGGCGAGCGCAGGCGCCCCCGCCGCATGTGCGCGCGCGTTCTTCCGAGATGAACCCAGTACAGTTTTACTATGCGGAATACGGCTCTACACTGGAGGGGTCACGGACGCAAACTCTTGTGATCAGGAGGGGACCACAAGGCACGAGTCATGCGACTTGAGTGGGGGGGGGGGGGGGGGGCGGGTTTGAGAGAGACAACGCGCAATAGTATACGCGCAGGGGCCGGGGGCGGGCAGGGCGCGTCACACACAGGCCACAGGGACGAATGGGTAGGGAGCAGACACTAGCAGCAGATGTCACTTTGCACAGGATGGTACTCTATGTGTTTGAGGGGCGCAGAGGGACAGGGGTAGCATTAGCACAAAGTCGAAGGCGTTAGTCGTAGCAAGGCCAAGGATGGGCATGGCGAGGTGGTGGCGACAGGAAGCAGAAGTCAAAAGGCGAGGTCGTTTGACGCAGCCGGCGATGCGAGGTCGACGCCGAACATTTGAGCGTCGTCCACTTGCATCGCCCTCGGTTCCTCCCTGGCCAGGGAGGGGCTCGTAGGCTCCGCGGTGTTGTTGAAGACGTCGGGAGGCTCGACGCTGTTCTCGGCCGCCATCGGGAACCGCCCCTCCGGAGTAGGCGTGGGGGACGCGTTCGTCTCAGACTCGCGCCCGCGCTCGCCGTCGTTGAAAAGCGAGCTGATGATTTCGTCCATCAGCCAGCCCTCATGCTCCGCTGTCTCCGACGGGCTTCCGGATGCGGAGATGCGGCGTTGGCCGGGCGACACGAGGCTCTGCCCGTCGATAGGGGACGAGTACTCGGAGGGTAGCTCCCTCTTTGCCCGCGTCTCGCGCTGCGCCTTCTGCAAGAGCGCGTGCTGCCCCTGGGCAGTCATCTGCAGCGCGGCGGCAGCCTCTTCCGGCGAGCCGGGAGGCAGTTGCTCCTTGTGGTACTGCAGCTGCATGTGCAGCTGTCGGAGCATCTGCAGCTGATGCTGCTGCAGGCGAATCTGGTTGCTGACCCGCTGCAGGTGTGGGGAGGATGGCTGGACACTGGCCGCGGGCTCGGCGGGCTCTGTCTGCGGCTTGTGCACCAGCGTCTCGGAGGGGTGGCCATCGCACTCTGAGCTACCGCTGTTGAGACTCGCCAGCTCATCTTGGTCCACGACAGAGTCGGAGCTGCTCTCGGGGGTGAGTGGTGGCATCGATGAAATGCCACCTCCGACCGGGATCCCCGCCCGACGCTTCTGCATCAGCAGCCGGTATTTTTGCAAATGCGACTTGATGTTCTGTGTCGTTGGAGCGCCCTCGCGCTCGCAGCCCATCAGCTGCGAGATGGCCTGCGGCTTCGCCTGGTCGACCCCAAGCTTATGCACCGCCGCCTCAAAGCGCATGTGCATCTGCGAGCTCCAGATGAAGCGCTGCTTCCGCCGCGGATCTCCCCCGGGACCGGCGGCCTGGTCCCACGTCCCGACCCCGGGGCACTGCTCCCCAATCTCGGCAGCGGAGAGTTGGGCCGAGAGGCCGGGTGAGTTGAGGTCGTCGGGCATCGGGTACTCGTGCGCCTTGCCGTCCAAAGTGAGCGCCATGCCGGGCGGCACAGTCCGTGTGTGGCCGTGCGCTTCGGCGCTGAGGCCGGCGCTGGCGGTCGGGTACTCCATCCACTGCGCGTGAGCGTGCGGATGAGGGCTCACGGGAGGGTACTCGGGCGGCATGCCTCCGTGGTAGTCCGCTCCGTGATAGGTCAAGGCGGGGACGGAGTTGGCGTTGGCGCGGAGTTCGGGTGCGACAGCGCTTCCAGTACCGTCGCCGCCTCCGTCGCCGCCACTACTCTCGGCCATGGCCCAGCCTCCACCCAGCCCTCCATGCTGCGCCATCTCGACCGCAGCGGGCGAATGGGCAGGCAATGGCGTTGGCGCTTGCGGCGGCTGAGGCGACGGTTGCTGCATCTGCGACGTCAGCGGCGGCTGCGGCGTCTGCTGCATTTGTGACGCGGCCTGCTGCTGCGATGCTTGCTGCGTGAGCTGCAACGCGGCCGACTGGGGCGTGAGCGAGGGATAGCCACCACCCTGCGCCCACTGACTGTGGAACTGATGGTGTTGGTGCTGGTGCTGGTGCGGATGTTGGTGCTGGTGCTGTCGCTGGTGCTGATTGTGGCTGGCTTGGCCGCCAAAGGCGGCATTCTGTGCGGCAGTCGCCGCGGCGGCGTGTGCCGCCGCTGTCGCCGCAGCAGCCTGGGCGGCAGCCACGTGGGCGGCAGCCGCACCAGCGCCGTTGCCCAGTGAGGGCAGCACGGTGCTTCCGGGCAGTAAGGGGGTTGCATGGACCACGCTCGGCTCGGGCAGCAAGCCGGCCGCAGCGGCCCTGAGCGATCGCTGCCGCTTGTTCTGGAACCACACCTGCACCTGCCTCGGCGTGACCGCCAGCTGTGCGGCGAGAGCCTCCCTCGTCTCGACCGAGGGAAACTTTTCGCTTAGGAAGACGAGCTCGAGCTTGTGCAGCGCGAGCTTCGTGATGTTCCAGCGAGGCGCCTTGGTGCTCTTCACCTCCTCGGCCGGGGCGGGCGGCTCCGCCGCGGTCTTAGCCATGGCCTCAGCAGCAGTGTCTGGCTCCTCGGCGACAGCTTCGCTCGAGCGGTCCGTCATGCCATCCTCAGCCTGGGCGACCGTTCCAACGTACTCGCCCGCCATCGCCGCCGCGCTCCGCGCAGCGCGCTCCACGAGTCCCCGCTCGCTCGACACCAACTCGCCCCCGCCACGCTCCTCGCTGCGCAGATGCTCGATCGGCCGTCCGCGTATCTGCAAGACTGTGCGAAAACGCTCCGGAAAATTTCAAAATTGGCAAATTTGCCAATGCAAACTCATTCGTTTTGATGGGAATTGTCATAGCCGCCCATGCTTTCCTCATTAATTTGCCGTTGCCGTTCAGTCGGGCGAAAATGCGAAATCAGCGTCCGTCCCGCGTCGTCCGCCTCCGGCAACCGGCGGAAATAAATCGAGCGAGGGGCGAGAGTTGTGTTTCGTCTTGAGCACTTGAGCACTGGATAGGGTCGGTTCCGCATGGTACGGGACCCCTCGATCGTCTCGCCCTCCCTCACTGGTGTGTTTCGTCTTTGTTTTCGATCGTCTCGCCCTCCCTCGCTGGTTGGTTGTGCTCATTGGGGGGGGGCATAACAAACACGGTACAGGATCGAGGTGCACGCCGCTGAGGGACTGTCTGAATGAAATCGGCCGGCGGCAAATACTCGCTCGGTGCTGTCTCTCTCTCTTCTTGTGAGAGAGAGATTTTTAGCAATACCAAACAACTCTATCTTCTTGTGTGTGTGGGTGGGGGGGGGGTATGTGTGACTTCTAGCAATACCAGACAAATCTAGTACTCACGATCGAGGGGTCCCGTACCATGTGGAATCGACCCTATCCAGTGCTCAACTGGTGCTCAAAGTGCTCAAGTACTCACATGATCACGCACGCGCGCGCGAGGCGTGCGCGGGCGGAGGACGGACGGACAGGGAAGCCAGTGTGCAGTGAGAGAGAGAGCGAATGGCGCGGTTCACCGCCTCGCACAACACAGAGAGATAGAGAGATTTAGCAAAAGAGAGAGAGAGAGAGGGGGGTGGGTCCCGTACCACGGCCTCCACGCGGAATCGACCCTATCCAGTGCTCAAGTGCTCTGTGCTCAAGAGACGGAGAGGGGGGGGGGGGGGAGGCGATGCGATGCGTTGAAACGAGAGCGAGTACTGGATCCTGGTTGGGCGATGCGGATTTGCGCGCAGGCGGCGCAGCTTGAGCTAGATAGAGCTTGAGAATGGCGATCGGCGAGAAGGCGCCGCCGCTGAACGGACCTTGTTTGATTCCGAGAATTCTTTCGTGTTAGTGCCAGTGCGCGCCAAAAGAAAGAAAGAAAGAAAACAGACAACCCAAGGGAGGGATGGGAGGACGGCACGCCGCCACCACACAGTGTGCGCGCCAGTCTGCAAGCCTAGGTGTTAGATATGTATCCAGTGTATCCAGAACTTGGGTGGATACACAGTGTATCTAGTGTATCTCAACTCTCGGAAGCTGCCTACACACGCGCCCTCTCCGGCTCTCGCTCGCTCATGCCTATCTAGGGGAGAACCAAACCTAAGCCATCACAATTGCAGCCGGCGCCGCCGCGGCGAGGGCCGTGGCGGCAGGCGCCGGCGCAGGTGCCGGCGCAGGCACAAGGGCCGTCGCGCCTGCGCCGCGCCGCGCGCGATCCGGGTTCGGGTTGAAGGGCATCGGCGACGGCGATCTCAGGCGAATACCTCTTTCGGACACAGCAAAAAAAACGTGCTCGTCTTCGAAACCGGAGGCTGTGTATCTCACTGTGTATCCACTGTGTATCCAGACTGAGTGTGGATTCACGTGTATCCTGTGTGTCCAAACACCCCCCCGTGTGTATCTAACTCCTACTCGCATAATGTGGGTAAACGAAAAAAGTAGCGCGGAATTCGTCTACGTACGGCTTAGTGTGTGGTTGGGGTGGCCTCAGGCATCCCCAAGGGAGCCTCTGCGGTGCCACATAAGCAGCTGAGTGATTGTCGAGACTTTAAAGGATTCGTTTGAAGAAACGCAAACAAGACAAACGGTACTATGGTCACCAGTAAACGAAAATTCGACTTTGAGGGATCATATCTCAAAAGGCTGGGTGAGAGCATAGCATTATTGTTGCATATTATACCACATAAGGTCAAACTTGACCCCAGAAGCATCAAGAACCCGATGCTCCGGCTCGACTGTGCCGGCACACTGCCTCCTCGCGCACGCTGCTCGCAGGCCGTTGCGGCCCGTGGTGCACCAGAGAGGGAGGTCGACGCGTTGCCCCCGCCGGCGACCCCGCGCGGCTCAGGCCAGCCAGAAGGTGTGTGGTGACGGCACCGTGGCAGGAGTGCGGAGAAGAGCTCGCTGAACGCGAGCAGCAGATGGCCAAAGTGTACCAGCGCGAGAGCCTCGCGAGCGGGCGCAGAAGGAGCTCGCCGTGACACGATGCCGGGCGGTGGTGGTGCTCTGGCGACTGTGCACAGTGGGCAAAGTCAGGCTGCAACAGGGCAGCACGTTGGTAGTGCCCTGCTGCAGCCTGGCCTGACATGCACAGGGCGAACAGAGGCGGTACTATCGTCCGGCGCTCGTCACCGAATCTGGGCGAACTTCGACCGCCGCCACAGCTCACCACGAGCACGCAGCGACAAAATGTTGACTGTATGGAAGTCGAGGCTGGTCCATAGGAAGAGGCTGCCGTGCGAGCCGGCAGCTGGCTGGCTCGTCGTGGACTCCGGCGGCGACTTTTTTCGGTGTCTTTCTTGATAGTACCGAATACGGTACTTTCGTTTACCCACACTCTGCGAGTAGTCCGCAAGGCTGTATCTTTTCGTGCCTGGGGGGGCCGCGCCGATCGAGAAACAGCCTGAGGGCGCAGCCGCTTGTGTGGCTCGGCCACTCCCATGATTGAAGACGTGCGCGGCATTCTGATCGCCGGCGAGACGCCCGAGGTGAACGGAGTGCAGATCCATCAGGATAAGCTCGGCGAATGTGCGTGCCTCCCCCTGCCACGTCCGCTCTTAAGCATCAGCGCTGACGTCCTTTGCCCGCTGCCCCGCCGCGCTCCCAGATATCCGGACGGGCGGGACGATGAATGGGCGGCCGGCGTACTTCAAGGACAACAACACCAACCACATGCTCTGGTTTGCGCCAGCCTCGGACGGGCCAACGTGGTACGTGGGCAAGCGCGAGGAGTTTGGTCAGCCTCGCGGCTGGCTGCAGGTCAAGTCGGACGCGCCGACGCCGGCCGAGATTACAGGGACGTGGGGCGTGTGGGTCGCGGCGGAGAAGTTGTGGAAGGAGGGGCGCGAGGTGCAGTGCGTCGCCGTCTCTGCAACGCCCGGCGTGTACATCCACGGGCCGACTCCGAACCAGCTGCTGCAAGACAAGCTCGGCGAGTACCGGCGCGTGCAGCAGCGCGTGGTGACGGAGCGTGGCGTGTACGAGATGGTCGGGATGCAGAACGTCATGATGTGGTACGCGCCCGGAGGGACGTGGAACATCGGCAAGCGCGACGAGCTCGGCCAGAACCGCGGCTGGTACCAGGCTGTCTCAAAGGCAATCTCTCCCGAGGGCATCACCAACTGGCAGGCGCGGGAGGCGCAGCCGGCCCTCGGCGCGGCCCTCGGCACCGCGGGTGACGCCGCCCCATGTCGCGGGCAGGTTTGGGACGGCGCGAACCGCAAGTGGGAGAAGGCGCTCGAGCTGCAAGCGATGAGTGTCGGCTCCAAGTGTGTGGCCAGACAAGAGCCGCCCTCCCCGCGCGAACTGCTGGAGCCGTGCCCCCCCCCCCCCCCCCCCCGCCACCGCAGGCGCGTAGCCTTCACGGGCAACACGCCGCGCGGCATCAACGCGCGCGCAAGCTCGGCGGGGTGTGTGCAGCCCTGGTGGTCCGCCCCGAGACCTCGCAAGTCTTGCGGTAGGCGGACAAGCTTGGCGAGTTTGTGCGGCGCGGATTCCGGTTCGAGAATGGGCGCGGGATGCACGGGGCGGCCGAGGCGTCGCCGAGAGGCAGCCGAGACGCCGCCCGGCTTGCGAGCAGGCGCGCGGTGTACGAGGCGGTCGAGACGTCGGAGCGGTCGATGTGGTACTGCAACAAGTACTGGTACATTGGCCAGCCGCAGGACGTCGGCAAGCCGCAGGGTGCGCGGGCGGCGCGAGGGGCGGGAGGGTGCGCCCTCGCACAGTGCCGCACAGTGCCTCGCCGCCTCCCGCAGGCTGGCTCTGCTGCAAGGACGACTCCTCCTGCCCGGAGCTGTGCAAGGCGACGTGGCGCGTCTCTGACGGCCAGCAGATGGTCGACGCGGAGGAGGTTGCTTGCATGCCGGTGGGGGCGATGACGGTGATGGTGGCGGGCGAGACGCCGTCGCAACTCAACTCGGACAAGCTCGGCGAGTTCGTGCGGCAGGTCGGCCGCGAGGTGAACCACCGCCCAGTCTACTCGCAGGTCGGCAACGAGAACCGGATGCTCTGGTACTCTGTCGGCTACTGGTACCTCGGCCGCAAGGACGAGCTCGGCAAGTCGCAGGGGTGGCTGTGCGTGCGCGACCCGGCGCCTGCGCCCGAGCTGACGCAGTCTATCTGGCGCGTCGGCGACGGCGAGGCGCTGCACGACGCGCCGCACGTCAAGTGCGCCGCGATCGGTGCGCGCTGCATTGAGGCGCGCGCCGAGGGCTGGGAGGAGGGGGATGGCGAGTACGTCATCAATCCCCAGTCTTCTGAGTCCTCTTCCCCTTGTCTGCAGGTGCTCGGCGAGCCGGTCGGCCACCTGCACAAGGACAAGATGGGCGAGTTCAAGATGATCGCCGCGCAGGAGGTGAACGGCAAGCTCGTGTACGAAAAGGCGCCCCCCCCCCCCCCCACCCCCCCCCGCCGCCGCCGCCGCCCCTCGGCCCACACCCCGCCCCGCCCCTCTGCAGGACCCGTCCGTCTCGCACATGGTCTGGGCCGCCAACGGCTACTGGTACGTCGGCAAGCGCGACGAGCTCGGCAAGCAGGCGGGCTGGATGCAGGTGCGCGACTCGTCCTCGCTGCCCGAGGAGATCTGCGGCGTGTGGCAGATCTGGAACCAGTCCGAGAAGCGGTGGATGGCGTCCGAGGGCGTGCGCGTCACTGCGGTGGGCAACATCCAAGTCTCGGTCTCCGGGCCGATGCCGCCCTCGTGCTCGCTGCACGCAGACAAGCTCGGCGCTCCTCCCCCCCCTGCCCGCCTGCCCGCCTGCCCGCCCGCCCGCCTGCCCGCCTGCCTGCCTGCCCGCCCGCCCGCCTGCCTGCCTCCGCCGCCTCAACCCGTCCATCGCCCTCCCCCGCCGCCGCCGCCGCTCGCTCGCTCCCCGCCGCCGCCCTCGCGACGCGTCCGCCGCCCTCGCGATCCGCCCCGCCGCCTGTCCGCAGGCGAGTTCATCCGGCTCAAGGGGCAGGAGGCGAACGGCTACTGCATCTACAAGAAGAGGGAGGAGGACACGATGCTCTGGCACGCCGGCGGCGCGTGGTGGGTGGGCCCTCCGGCGAGCCTC
The DNA here is from genome assembly GCF_000372725.1 of Emiliania huxleyi CCMP1516. NCBI lineage: Eukaryota > Haptophyta > Isochrysidales > Noelaerhabdaceae > Emiliania > Emiliania huxleyi. Next base: position 123,173 of record NW_005194754.1, read on the forward strand.
GCGAAGCAGGCGCGCAGGGCGGCGAGGGCTGCGCCCCGATGGGCGACTCCGACCCTGCGACTCCGACCCTGCCGCCCGTCCCCGGGCCGCAGGCGGGTTACTGGCGCTGCCGCGATGCGGCGCGCATCCCCGAGGCGACTCGCTCGGCGTGGGAGGTTGGGGACGGCACGCGGTGGCACGTGGCGGAGCGGGTGCGATGCAGCGAGTACCTGATGCCGCGCCTCGTCCTCAAGGGGCCGACGCCGGAGGACAGGCGCAGAGACCAGCTCCAGCTCCGACACCGACTCCGACTCCAACCCCGGCCTGTACGCCCCACAGGCACCAGGACAAGCTCGGCACGTACATGCTGGCCGACGAGACGGTCAACGACAGGCCGTGCTACCACCAGCTCGGCAACCCGTCGCGGATGATGTGGTTCCTCACGCCCTACTGGTACATCGGCAAGAGCGTCGAGCGCGGGCTCGGGCAGGGCTGGGTGCAAGTCCGCTCGCTCGCCCACGTGCCCGAGCAGATCGCGGGCACCTGGGCCATCTGGAACTCGTCCGAGAAGGGGCCCCCCCCCTCCCCCCCCCTCCACCCCCCCCCCCTCCACCCCCCTCCCCCCCCCTCCCCCCCCCTCCCCCCCCCTCCCCCCCCCCCTCCCGTCCTCCCGTCCTCCCGTCCTCCCGTCCTCCCGTCCTCCCGTCCTCCAAGCCTCCCCTCGCTCGCGCAGGTCTGGCTCGATGCGGCGGACCTCCACATCCAAGCGGACGCCTCGGCGCGCGCGGCGGCGGAGCGGGTTGCGAACGAGCCGCTGCCGCTTCCAAAGGCGCAGGCGGAGGAGGCGATCATGGTGGTGGAGGAGGCGAGGCCGCAGGCGTCGGTCGTCTCAATCTCGTCGCAGCAGGCGCAGCTGCAGCCCCTCCGCACCGGCCCCCCTCCCCTGCCCCTCCACCCACCTGCCCCCTCGACCCACCCCCATCGACCCACCCCCATCGACCCACCCCCATCGACCCACCCCCATCGACCCACCCCCATCGACCCACCCCCATCGACCCACCCCCATCGACCCGCTCCAACAGGTCGAGCAGCGGCACGACGTCTTCCTCACACACGACTGGGGCACCGACGGAGAGGGGCGCCGTGCCCAAGAGCGAGTCGCCGCCATCACGCGCGCGCTGCGAGGCCGCGGTGCCGCTCGCCCGCGCCTCGGCCGCGTCCCTTCCCCCCCTCCCCCTCCCCCTCGGCCCCGACTCTCCTCGCCCCGACTCTCCTCGCCCCGCCCCGGCCAGGCCTGCGCGTCTGCTTTGACGACGAGCGGATGCAGGGCAACGTAGTCGCTAAGATGTGCTCCGGCATCGACGACTCGGACGTGATCGTCGTCTTTGTGTCTCAAAACTACATTGAGCGCGTCGCCGGCCGCGCCGGCCCGCAAGACCACTGCAAGAAGGAGTTTGAGTATGCGGTGCCGCCGCTGCGGGGGCCGCACTGGCCGGCTCGGCGGTAGGGCGGACGGCGGGCTAGTTGCCTCTGTAGGAGCGGACCAAGGGCGCCGACCGGCTCCTCTCGGTGGTGGTGGAGCCCGCGGTGCGCTCATCAGCCCCGCGCTCTGCAGCCCCGGGCCAGCCTCGCGGGCGCCGCCTCGCCACTCGCCTCTCACGCCACCTCCCTGCCGCTGTTGCGCCGCGGCGGCAGGTGCGCGACACGCGCAGCTGGCGGGGCGGGGTCGGGATGGTACTCGGCTCGCGCCCCTTCTTCGACTTGTCCGTGGAGGAGGCGAGCCGCGAGTGGGAGGCGGCCGTGTCCGCGCTGTACGACGAGGTGCTCAAGCTGCAGGGCTTCGAGGTGTACGCTTCCGAGGCGCACCCCGCCGCCGGCAGCGGCCTGGCGGGCTTGCCCGGCGCCGGCGGCGGCGCCACCGCCGTCGCGGCGGGCGGCGCGGGCGGCGGGCTGGCCGCGACGCCGGCCGACGGGCAGCTCACCATGGTGCAGAAAGTGGAGAAGATCCGCAACCAGCTAGGCCTCGAGCAGAAGCTCGGCATCGGCGCCGCCATCGCCGAGGCGAACGCGTCGCTTGGCATCGAGCCCGCCGGCGCGCTGCACGTGCAGGTCGAGCGGCTGCTCGCCGAGTTGGGGATGGCGTGATGTCCCCGCCGTATCGTTGGGACAGTGACCCGAGAGGTGTAATTAGAGTGGATCTCGTGGATCGTGTGTGAATGTGGTTGCGTTGCTGTTTTGGTAGCCCTGCTGCGGCGTACATGGCCATAGCCGACCGTCACCCTGGTCCGGTAAAAGAAAGAATAAAGAAAATATTAGGAAAAACAGACCTCCAACACACGCGCCCGAGAAAACGGCGAAACCGAAACGCGAAAGAAAGAAAGAAACCCGACCGAATCCAATGACCAATCCCAAATGCGGATGCCAAACGAGGGATGGGAGGAGGACAGGGATCAGCGGATCAGGGTCCCCGCCTGCACGAGCAGGATTTTGGAAGGAGCAAGCGGTTCCAAGGACGATCACAAAGCTCAAAGGAGTAAAGGAAGAAAGAAAACATACCACCCAAACGAGGGATGGGGGAGGAGGACACAGGGGTCCCCACCTCGCCACCTGCACGAGCAGGAGTTTGGACGAAGGCGACAAAATCAGGGGCACAGGTGGGCTCTCCTGCTCCCCTGACAAGGGACAGCGACAGGCTCGCAGCGCGGTGCACGGTGGACTCCCAACTCCACTGGCGGCCTCATCTCAGTCTAGCGACCTGCCTCCAGCTTCTCACTGGCAGTCTCTCGCTACCACAGGCACACTGACAGGGGTGGCAGGGGCGGCGGCAGGAGACAGTCACCCACATTACTATGCGGGCCTCACTAGATGACAGGGGTGACAGGGGGCGGCGGCACGAGTCTCCCACATACTATGCGGCTTGCGGGCCTCGCTAGGGATCCCTAGAGGTGCGTCCTGTGTGTGTGTCCTCGTCCTTGAGGTCTTGAGGGCGGCAAGAGTAAGGGGCTGTGTGTCTGTGCATGCATGTGTGTGTGTGTGTGTGTGTGTGTGTGTTGTGTGTAAAGAATCAGTAACCAGCCTCCGGCGGGGCCCCCCGCTACCATCCAAACCCGAGTACCGGCCGGTCTACTATCATAGACAGAGGCTCAAGTGTGACATAAGTCCACACACATACGACATACACATACACAAAGCAACTCTCACGACACACGGGCACCGGGTGGAGCGGCGGCGGCGGCGGCAGCAGCACGCGCGGGCGGACGGATTCGGACGGGGCGGAGCAGCGACCGCCTGGGCGGCCGCTGCTCTGTCTGCCAGAGCGCGCCGTCTGCCTGCGCAGCTCGAGCGCAGTCAGGTGCGGGGACGCGTGGCGGTGCGGGGAAACGCGGCGGCGGTGGCGGCGGCGGCGGCGGCAACGGCACGCGCGGGCGGACGGATTCGGACGGGGCGGAGCAGCGACCGCCTGGGCGGCCGCTGCTCTGTCCGCCAGAGCGCGCCGTCTGCGCAGCGCCGTCAGGTGCACAGGGAAGCGTGGCGGCGCGGGGACGCGCGGCGGCGGTGGCGAGCAGGCGAGCGGCCCGCGCGCGGCGAGGCGGACAGGTGATCGGCAGGCGGGTGATGGGCCGGAGAGTGACCGCGCCCAGCGATCGGAGCGAGCCGATCGTCGCTCGGCCGCAGCTGAGAGCTGACCTCGAAGGCGTGCGGAGCGCGACTGTCGGTGTCGGAGGGCGGCCGTCATGTGGCGAGGAGGTAGGACGACAAGTGCGCGTGTACGGGTCGCTCTTCATCGGCCAGTCGAGCAGCACCCAAGTCGAGACCGAGCTTGGGCGACGAAAGCCGGTGGGGCGCGTGGGCCGGGAGTGCGGGAGATAGGACGAGATTCGTTTCGCGCTTTCAAAAGGCGGCTTCGCGCGCAGCGCAACTTTGGGTTACGAAAAGGTTATCCGGTTGGAAAGGGGGCTACTGGGGCGGCCAAATTCACACCTCGCGGGACTACTTATGTTTTCGTAAACGTAGTCGTGGCCCCCCGCTACGTCGCACGAGTGCAACCGGGTAGCGGGGGGCTAAGAAAGAAAACAGACAAATCAAGGGAGGGATGGGAGGACGGCACGCCGGTCGCCGCCACCACACAGGGATTTTAAGGAGAGGAGTGTGGTGGTGCTAGCCGTCGCCCACCCTCGGGCGTCTGCCCCTTCCTAGCTCTCTTCGCAGTGAGAGATTTTTAGCAATACCTTAAAGAGAGGTTACAGGCGGTAAGGTCCCAATACCAAACAACTCTAACACTCACACGTCATTTGGGGCCTGGAGCCCTGTTCACGCGCGCGCGAGACGTGCAGACAGGGTTGCCAGGTGAGAGCGAATGGCGCGGTTCACGCCTCGCACAAGAGAGAGAGAGAGATGCGCTCTGCATGGTGGGACATAAAAGAGAGCGAGTACTTGGGCGAGTAGGCCGTGCGGTCAACGCTGCCGCGCGCAAGGCGGCGCAGCTTGAGAACGGCGGTGGGCGAGAAGCCGCCGCCGAACGTCTCGTGGAGCAGCAGGTTGAAGTTGTTGCGCTTGACAAAGATCGCGTCGTGGTATGAAACCGCGATGCGCCTTGACGTAGCCGTGGCCGGTCTTGTGGGAGAAGGGTTGGCCGGGCTGCCCGCGCGCCTTGCAGCCCATGTTTAGGCGGCGGGCCTTCTCTTCGGTGTTGCCAAAGGCGTAGGAGTGGCCAACGGAGGCGGGCGTGCCGCCACTCGAGGCGTTGCCAACGCCCGTCGAGGAGGTCTTGAGGAGGGGCGTCCAGAGCTTGATTTCATTCACCTCATCGCACCCTCCCGGCCCCGCATGGGGTTCTGCGAGGTCAGTCTTGTACCCCTCGTTGTACTGCCGGGTGAGCTCTGGTTTCTCCTTGTCGCCGTGCACGACCGGCGCGTTGGCCGGGGCGCGCATCGCGTCCGCCCAGGCGGCGAGGACGCCGTCGTGGGGCGGCCGGTGGTGGGCCTTGTTGTAAAGGTAGTCGCCGAAGAAATCGACTGGCATGCCCCGCTCGAGCGCGACCCGAAGGGTGGGAAGCGCCGCGGAGAGCCAAAGGCCGAGCTTCCGCTGGAGCTCGTCCTGGAGGGTGTCGGAGGAGAGGGCGGTGGCGTACGTACCGTCGACACGGACATTGAAGGCCTTGCCGGCGAAAGGCGTTGAGGCGGAGACGAAGCGCGCGGCTTCGCGGTTGTTGACGGCGCTGTCTCCGAGGGACGGGTTGTTCTTGACGTGCACATCCCGCGCCTTGACGAGCTCCAGGTGCGCGAACCAGTCCTTGTGATTCTTGATGGCAGCGAGCGCCCGCGGCCGCGGGTACGTGGATTTGCAAGTGCCATGTGCCATTGAGAATCGCGTCGGTAGCTGGAAGGGACTCGGGCTCGGGGAGCGGGACGCTCTTGGGGTAGAACTCAGTCAGGTAGCCGCCGCGGACGGTGTAGTACTTGTTTTTGTCGCGGGCGGTGCGCTTCTCGCACACCTCCTTCCAGTCCGAGAGGGCGGACTCGGTAGGTGGCGATAGCTGCGGCGATGGCGGGGTACTTGGACGCACCTCCCTCGTCGAGGGCGAAGTCGGGGTTGTGGGCGACGAGGGTGCGCCAGTTCTTGAGGAGCGACATGGAGAAGGCGGTGTCGATGTTGCACCCGCCCATCTCGGTCGGCAGCTGTGCCTGGAGCCAGCACGCGAGGAGGCGAGGTCGCGGAGCGCCTGGGGCGAGGCGTCGGCGCGAGCAATGCCCTCAAAGGACTTGCGGATGCGGTTGTGCGCAAACTCGAGAGCCTCGCACGCGACATTGGGCGGCGTGATGCCGGCAATGTACTTGGTCTTTGCACAGGCAATCCGTTGGACGAGGTTGAGGCGGAGCTGCGAGGTGTTCGTGACGCAGTCAGTGTCGACGATCGTGTCGATGGCGTCGAGCGGCGCGAGCTTCTTCCTGAGGTGCGCGGTGAGCTCCTTTTTGCAGGCTTCAGGGTCGCCAAAGAAGGTGCCGACGGCCTTGAAGCAGTCCACTCGCCCCGTGGGTTTGCCCTCCTTGTCGCAGTGCGCCGGCGAGCCCCGGAGCCAGCCCGGCGCGCACGAGAGGTCGCCCTCGGGCGAGTAGATGAGCGACTTGCTGACGCCGTCGAAGACGCTCGCTCCCTTCTTCTGCGCCTCGAGGAGGCCCTTTGGTCCGGAGTAGGCGGCGACGGCGCGCGAGGGCTCGTCGTTCTGGCAGATGTCGTCCGCAAAACCGATGAGGCGCATGGTCGGGTTGTCGCGACTGCGTGGCAGATGTCGTGGAGGAAGCAGACGCTGAGGATGGTGGACAGCGCACGTCCCTGGGATGACCCCGCAGGCGGACTTGGCGTAGTTGGGGTCGTTGTAGTCGGGGCACTCGAGGCTGAGTGGGCCCCAATCGGCGGCGGAGAAGTCCAGGTCACCGCCGTCGGCGGAAGGCAGCCGCAAGGCGCCCTCGGCCTTGACAAGGCGGATGAAGCTGGGCGTGCCCATGATGAGGCGAGCGACTGGTAGGAGGTCAGGGCGTCGCTTGCGGATCCAGTCGAGAGGAGCTTGACGCGCCCACAGCCGTTGGGGTCAGGCTTGTTGTCGGCCGTGAGCGCCTGGGCGATCGTGTTGTAGAAGTTCTCCTTGTCGCCCGAGATGGTCGCGTTCTCCGGCTTCGTGCCGTGCCACCCCGCGGGGCGTACAGGTGAGTGCCGTTCTTGGAGAACGCGTAGTTCTTCGGGAAGTTGACAGGCGCACGGGCGCGCTCCTCCGCAGCCTCGGCCGCCTCGAGGTCGGCGAGAAGCGGCCGTCGCCTCGGCCGAGCCGTGTCCGTGCGTGATGGCATGCACCTCGAAGTGTACGCGGCTTCTGCGGTGGCGGTGGTGACGGTGGCGTCCTCGAGTGCCTCCGCCCTGGCCTTGGCAACCTCAGGCAGCTGCGTGGTGCAGAACTGCTCCGCCCAGTCGCGCTCCTGGAGCGCGATGCACCGTTCGGCTGAGCGCGTGAAGCAGGCGTGAAGATGCTGCAGAGCCCGAGGGGCCTGCAGCTGACGCCATCGTCCTTCCAGAGGCAGACGGCGTTGAGGTCGTCCTCAAGCCGCTTGAGACGCTCGTGCATGACACCCCAGCCAACGGAGGTGCAGAAGTTGAAGAGGCAGTCCGCCCCGTCGGTCGACTCGGTGATGATGCGGATGAGCTCGTAGTCGACTTGGGTCGGGCCGCCCTTGCGAGCGCGAGGCAAAGACTTTGCGAACTTGTTGAAGAACTTCCACTTCAGCTCATACCGCGGGGCGCCCGGTTCGTCGGCGGTGACACTGGCAGGCGGGGCCCGCGCTTGCGGCGTCTTGCCGAGGTAGTTGGCGACAACCTTGGGGTCGCGGCCGTCGGCGGGCGCGGAGGGCGAGAAGGCCGCCACGCCTTGCCCAACTCGCCCCGGTTCGCGTAGTAGTGGGCCCTCTTGACCATCTGTTCCATGGAAGGCTGCGAGGGGCCCGGCGAGCCGGCAGCGTCGCCCTGCTCCAGTGGGGTAGGCGGGACGGGGAGAGCGCCAGTTCTTTCCAGAGGGCCAGGAAGCCGTCGGGCGAGTGGGCGATGGTGGCGGCGCGCTCTACCATCTGGTCGGTCGTGTAGCGCGGCGAGCCGCTCGGCCTGTTTTGTCTGATTTGTGTGTATGTGGCGCCCCGACCGATATGTACCAACCCGGACCGGCACAATACCGGACGATATATAGCGGGGTTCAGGTGTATTTTATTTTTGCTCGGGCGGCCAGCATGCTGAAATTCTGCAAAACCCCGACCGGCCCCTGCGGTGCCCCTACCTACCTACCTACCTACCTACCCTTATGGGAAACTAAAAAAGAAATCACGGGACTGGTGAAGGTGGGGTACTATACCAACTAGAGTGATGGTTGGTGGTACTCTCCTGCAACCACAGTCCTTCCTGAGACATGACAGGCCACTCTCAAGCCCTACAAGCACCAGATGACCCACTTGGGGAGGGTTGACATCGTGATTTCGGCGGAAATTGTCTTTTTTGCTGTGAATTCCGGCGTGAAGAGAGGGAAAAACCCAGAGGGCCCAGACCTACCCTACCTACCCCGGCATGCTGGCCGCCCAAGCAAAAATAAAATACATGCCGGGTTCGCGCTTTAATATACCGCGATCCCTCCCCTGGGCCGCTTGAAAAAGAAAATACGGATACAAATCCAATGACGAAGCGCGTCGAATCGTTCTTCATTTTGTCACACATATGGCAGCCATCCTCATTCCTCTCGGGGTCGCCAGCGTCGCCAGAGCTCCTTCTACCAGCGTCGCCAGAGCCCCTTCTACCAGCGTCGCCAGAGCCCCTTCTGCCAGCGTCGCCAGCGTTAAGCCCGCACGAGTGCGACACATGATCAGCGGCTTGCCATTCTCGGCGCCTCACCCGGCTCAGGGCCTCCGGCTAGGGGATCCGGATCAGGCATGGTGCCTCGAGCACAGCGTCGGCTCGCAGCAGCGGCTCTCCACCATGGCGGCCCTCCTTCTACCGCCTCGAAAGGTGGAGTGCCCATCTGAGGCGATTGGAACTCCGGCCAGGGGCAGGTGCGTGCCTGCTTCAATCCTGCTGCAGCTCGAGAGGGCGGGGCAGCGCAAGACACGCCGCGGGCCGAGCGACGCCGCCGCCGACGAGATGCGCCTCCGCGTTATATCCTTCGCAGAGCGGTGCATGCACGCGCCGTGGGACCCGAGCGACCCATCCGAGGCGACGCTCGGCCAGGTCATCGCAGCGGCATCATGTCGCAGCTACTTTCTGCGAGGGAAACAAGGGCCGTGGAAGGCGGACTTTGAGAGCTGGGCGCGCCGCCACCGCCACCGGCCCCAAGAGGGCTGTGACTGTGGCTGGCTGTGGGCGGCGGCCGCCTGCTACGGGCTCGCAATCCACACGTACTCAGCGCCCTCTCGCGACCTGCTAGTGAAGCATCACGTCTTTGAGGCGCCGGCGAGTGCGTGCCGCGCAGGGGCGGCCCTCCGCAGAGCCACGCTCGGCGTCCACCTCGGCTTCGTCGAAGGGGATAATTCAGGCGTGCACGCCGTCAGCATGCCTTCGCTGCTCGGGCGTCGTGAGGTTTATAAGTGATGCATCGCGCTGGTGTTGGTGGTGAGAGAGATAGCGGGTTTCGAGACGTGCTGCAGTTTACACATTACACCCACGCAGACAGTGTAAAGTATCGATAATCGAATCCATGACACCCGACCCATTGCATGTGCGACATAGCGCGTGAGATATACGATGAACGCTCTTTTTCGTTACATATTGGCATCTCTTGGGCACGGCTTTTTTCCCGCCATTTCGTTCGGCGATTTCGCGTTTTTCTCGATGCGCGTGTTCGGGGGTGTGGGCTCAGAGCGTATGGCGCCGTGGCTCTAGCGCGGCAATGCCCGACGTTAGTGCGAGGGGAGCCAGCCTGTTTGCCGCGCGCGTAGGGCGCGGCGTACGACACGGGGGGGGGGGGGGGCGCCACCGCCGCCTCTTACCCCGTGCCCCAGAGCTTCCACGTGTGGTCCATAGCCGCGGTTGCAAAGTGCTTTCCGTCGTCGGAGATGTCGCCGCACATGACCCGCCCCTCGTGCCCCTCCATCGTCTTGATCAGCTCCGGAGTCGCGCTACTCTTGGTGCTCCACAGCTTGACCTGGTGGAGGAGGGAGGAGGGAGGAGGGAGGGCGGTGGTGCAGCTCGAGGGTTGTGGTGCCGCGGCTCGAGGGGGCGAGAAGAGGGGAGGGGAGAGGGGCAGGGCAGGGGAGGGGAGAGGGGCGCCTTGTTGTCGTACGAGGTCGACATCAGGAACTTGCCGTGCCCCGGCGCATAGCGCACGTGCGAGATGAGCGCCGAGTGGGCGGGGATCGTGTAGGCGCATCGCTTCTTGCGCAGGTCCCAGAGCCGGACGGTGTGGTCGTCGGAGCCGGAGGCGAGGCTGGTGCCGGTGGGCGCAAAGTCGAGCCCGAGCACCTGCTTGACGTGCCCGTGCAGCAGCTGCACGCACTTGCCGGTCCGCAGGTCCCAGACTCGGAGGAGCGCGTCCAGCCCGGCAGTCGCGACCAGAGACCCGTCCGGGTGGAAGGCGATGGCGTAGAGGGGGCGGGTGTGCCCCTCCTGCAGCAGGAGCGTCTCCCGCCGCTCGGCGTCCCACAGCCGCCACGTCGTGTCGAAGGAGGCCGTGCCGATGAAGCGGCCCGACGGGTGGAAGGCGACGCGCGAGAGGCGGGAGGCGTGGCCGCGCAGCTCGCCCAGCTCCTGGCCAGAGGAGCTCCACAGCTTGGCGAGCGAGTCGCAGCCGGCCGACACGAGCGCCGCCTCGCCCGAGGAGCGCTTGTCCGCCTGCGGGTGCCACGCGAGGCCCGAGATGCGCTCGGTGTGGCCCCGCAGCGTCGCCACCTGCGTGCAGTCCGGCACGGACCACAGCTTGATCACCGACGACCACGAGCCGGTGGCGCAGGTGCCGCCGCCCGGGGCGAAGGCGCAGTACGAGACGGGCCGCTCGTCGCCGAAGTTGGAGAGCTGGTTCTGCACGCCGCTCAGCTTGGAGGCGAGCAGCGCGTTGTCGCGCTCAAAGCCCGTCACGTCCGCACAGCGAGCCTCGACGGCGGCGCGCTCGTCCGCGAGGCGCGCCGCCGCCCGGCGCATCGAGTCCTTGCAGACCCAGATGCGCGCCGCGCGCAGCGCCTGCGACCCCTCCGTGTAGAACTCCTCCTTCTGCTTCTCCGCCTGCCACTCCGCCGGCCGCGCAGCCTCGTGCGACAGCGCCGCCGCCTTGCTCGGCCCGTCCAGCATCGTCTGCGCGCCGCGCAGCTCGTCGCCGGGCTCGCCGAGGTCGATGGCGGCCGCCAACACGTCGCGCAGCCGCTCGCGCCTGCGGGAGGGCTCCGCGAAGGGTCAAGCAAGCGCCCATGCCGCCGCCACGCCACGCGGCGGCCGCTCGCGCCGCTCCGGCGCCCCCTCCCCAAAGAGGCAGATCGGCTCGCCCGCGTCGCGCAGCTGCAGCTTGACTTGGTTGTCGTTGGTCGGCACGGCGAGCTGCGGGGCGGCGAGAGGCGTGGGCGGGGGTGGATAGGACGGTGAGGGGCGAGGGAGAGGGGCGGGTGGCTTGCGGGCTCGAGGCACCTCACGCGCGCGCTTCCGCTTCGCCAGCGTGTCCTTCAACTCCTGCTGCCGCGCGATGGCCTGCTGCGACGAGCCGGACAGCTCGATCGTCTCAGGCTCGGGCGCCGCCGGCGCGCTCGCGGCCGGCGCGCCACCCTTGGTTGCAGCGCGCAGGCTCTCCAGCTTCTGCTTGGTCTCTGCCTCGAGCTTCGCCAAGCGGTCCCGCTCGACCTCCGCCAGCGAGCCGTAGTGAATGTGGGAGCGCGACGACATTGCAATATGGGAGCGCGCACCGCCTGTCCCAAGCACCCCAAGGGCGCGGAAGAATTCGCTGATGGCTTGCGTTATCTGTGCTTCGCCCACCCCTCGTTTGGCGTGCCCGTTTTATTTATTTATTTAACACTACGCACGGGGCTGGACTCCTCTTTTAAACGAAAGCTCCCGGTATTGACTGTTGTTCACGTAAAAGCACAACCGCGGGCCCGAAATCGCACAGTGACAGTCAGACAGGCCACTGTTGTTCACACAAAACACAACCCCGGACCCAACACTGTTGTTCACGCGTCGAAGACTCGAAGACTCTGACACGTCTACAGCCGCGCTGCGTGCCCAGATCTTCAGCCCCCGTGCGTGCGGTCTTGCATTGCGATGGCGCGAGGAGCCGGGAGCCTTTACGCGGCCGCGAATTTGTGCCTGATCTCAGCCATCCTTTGGGTCATCAGCACCGCTCTGCTCGTGACAGCGCACGAGACTGAGTGGGTCGAGGCGAGAAAGGCGCCCGGAGGCGTGGAGAATCTGGACCAATCCGCGCTGGAGCACCGCTGGCACGGCCGCCGCCAGCGCCAGGGCCTGCTGGTGTCTGGCATGTTCTTCTCGTGCTTTGCGTGGATCACGCTCCTCTCGCCCGCCCGCAGCCTCGCCAAGGTGCTCGACGCGCAGGGTCCAAAGTCGGCTTCGAACGCAATCTTCATCGTCTTTGTGGTTGCGGCGGCGCTGACGGTGGTGGAGTTTACGGCCGAGGCGGGGCTGAGCAGCACCTCCGACTGGATCTCGCGCTGGCCAGAAATGATGGACGAGCACAATGCGACCGCGTACCACTTTGCCGCGCTGCAGTCGCTCGAGATCTCCTACATCATGGTTCACTCGCGGACGCTGTGGCTCTACGCCATGGACCGCCTCCTCTTTGCGACAGGCATCGTCGTCGCGTCATGCCTCACCTACTCGACCAAACAGCTCTCGCCCGGCCACGCCCACCTCGGCCTCTTCGCAGCCTTTCTGGCCGTGTTGGGCTTCTCATTCGAGGTATCACGCTTCGTCGACTGGGAGGTGTTCGTCGAGGCGGGTCTCGCCCTGCAAGCGCTGCTCGACGGGGTCGTACTACCGATTTGGCTGGTGTGGCTCGGATGGCAGCTTCGTGGCGTGAGCGACCGCGGTGGCGCTGTCCCGTACGAAAGGCAGGGTGGCGGCGCCGCTAGCACACGGCAGCAGGAGCGGTCGACTGCGGAGCTGGGCATGGGGGTCGAGGTGACGACTGGCGTCGAGCAGCGCGCCTGAAAACAGCGGCCCCAGCAGCAGGCGTGCCCCGCGTGGAGAAGACGAGAGCAAAAGGAGAAAGAGGGACTGTTATGGGGTGGTAAGTCATCATTGTTCATTCTGATTTCTATGTCCTATGTGTCCCTGAGCAGCGCCAGCGCGCAGCGGCGCTTCAATGGCCTTGGCCAATGCAAGCCGGAGGGGAGTGCAACACCAGAAGCAACAAGCGAGACGCTGACGGTAAACGGCTAACGCTAACGGTGCTCGGTCGGGGCATGCAGATACGAGGAGACGTCTAATTTTTTGAGAGTACAGAGTAGTCACGGTAGAGCCAAAGAGCCGTACTGCCTACTGCGAGAGAGGAGAGATCAGAAGAGTGAGCAGCGAGAGGTCAGAGGCGAGAGGGACGAGACCCCCCCCCCCCCCCCCCAGAGACCGGCGGCGCGTGGACGCCGTGGTGCTGGTGCCTGGTGGAGGGGAAGGCGGTGGAGCAGCGACTCGTGCTGGTGGCTGCAGGGTGCAGGCTGGTGCGCGCGCTCCACGCTCGCTGAACGCCCGCGGCTCCTGTGTAGCAGTAACAAGGAGCGCGAGGCCGCATGTTTTAATTACGCGACTTGTGCGGCACGCTGTCCGTGCGACGTCCCTTCGTCACCGCGTTCCGCGCAGATAGCGCCACCGAAGCGCGGAGGTGCCGCCCGAGTGCTCGCGCGGTTCGTGATGAGGGGGTGTGACGCAGAGCGGCGACGCCTGGCGGAGACCGGCAGGCAAGTCCGCGCCTTGTGATCACGTTGCCGCCCTTACTCGCCCGCCGCGTCCCTGCTCCGGAGAGCGCTCGAGGAGAGCTTGGGCGCGTCCGACTGCTGGCTCTCTGCGCCGATCAGGTCGACCAGGACGAGGGCGAGGGGCGAAGCGATGCCGCAATCGCGCCGCATCTGCTGCACCTTGGCGCCGCCCGCGGCGGTCTCTCTCGAGATGACCAGCGCGCTGATGCTCTCCATCGTGGCTGCCTTTGGCGGCGCCGCGGGGTCGAGCAACGCAGACGTCTCGACGTGCAGTGCCGGCCGGACAGCGCGAAGGAAGTCTGTCGCTGCGGCGACGCGCCTCTCGTACGGCCAGAGGAGGTGGGCGTTGGCCTTGTTGGCGAGCAGCTTGTCGCCCGTCACGCCGACGTAGCAGGTGCCGCTGCACGCGAGCGCAGCCACTGCTCGGGGCGGGAGAGGCGGTGGGTGCGGGGATGAGATGGCGCGGTGGCAGCGCGGCCGCTGGAGCGCTGCGCTGGAGCGGGCGGGGCGAGCAGGCGGTGGCGACAGGGCGCGCCTGCGAGCAGGAGGCGGTGGCCCGCGTGCAGCCTATCGAAGGTCCCTCCCACCGCCACACGCTCGTGGCTGATGCCGCGCGCGGAGGCACCGGAAGAGGCGGCGGCGCCCTCGGCCGAAGCCGTTGGCGCCGCGTCGCCACCACCCACAACCACAGCCCGCTCTGGTAGCTCGGCTAGTCCGGCCTGCTGGCGGGCCTCGCGGATCAGCCGAGTCGCCTCCTCCTCGCCAGGCGGCAGCAGCAGCGACGTCACGCCCTCCTGCGTCGCCGCCGCCTCGAGCTCCCAGCCAGCGGCCCCTGCCAGTGGGACGACGTCGAGACAGGGCGCCTCCTCCGGCGTGCAGTCGTATGCGCTCGCAAGCAGTGTGATCAGATCGGGCGTGAGGCTGTCCTGCGGCGTGCCGCTTCCCAGTCCACCGACCATCAGCCAGAGCACGCGGCTCATCGGGTCGACGGCGGCCGCGGTGCGCAGCGCGCCGGCGAGCTGCTTGGTCCATGAACCCGTGGCGTGAGGACCACAGCGTAGCGGGAGGAGGAATGTGCTGCGCATGCCTGTCGGCCGGCCTCGGTGTCGAGAGAATTTTACGACCGAACTTCCTCACGACACCGTTCACAGCCTTGTTATTGAGAAGAAAATACCTCCTATGGCGCTGTGCGCTGGCCTGTGAGAGGTTCACACATCGTCCCATCCCTCCCTTGGGTTGCCTGTTTTCTTTCTTTCTTTCTTTTACCGGGCACACATGCACACACACACACATACACAGACACACAGCCCCCTTCCCCTTCCCTCTCAAGACCGCAAGGGCGAGGACACGCGTAGGCCGCACCACTAGCGAAGCCCACAGAGTGGGAGACTCCTATCACCGCCTCTGCCACCCACGCACGGCGTGAGCCTTGGCCGCCTCTGTCAGTGTGCCCGTGATAGTGAGAGACTGCCAGTGAGAAGCCGGAGGAAGGTCGCTAGTCGAGAGAGATCGCCAGTGGAATAGGAGTCCACCGTGCTGCGAACCTGTCGCTGTCCCTTGTCAGGAGCAGGAGAACTAAGGAGAGCGCAACCAGTAGGAGGCCCGCGCCTGCCCCCGTGCCGCCGGGTGCAACTTTGTCCTATACGAGAGGGGAATTCCTGGGACCCTGTCGTGTGTGTGTGAACCCTGCCCAGCCCCCCTCCGAGTCGCGATGCGCTCCCCGCTCCCGTTCCCGTGTGTCCCTGATCGTCCTTACAAGATCCTGCTCGCGCAGGTGGGGACCCTGTCCTTCTTCCACCCCTTGTTTGGTGTGTCCGTTTTATTTATTTATTTACCGGGCACGAGAGAAGAAACCAACGCCGTCTAGTAGCGAGACACACATACCGCACGACGCAGGGAGAGCGACGCGACAGAGGAGGAAGCGACAGAGGAGGAAGCGACAGGGGAGAGAACGACGAGAGTGGGACGACCGCGAGGTGGCATGAATGAAGGTTGCAGCGAGAATCGGCGAGCGACTGCGAAGACAAAACCACCATCGCCCACTCGCCCGACGGCTTCCTGGCCCTCTGGAAAGAACTGGCGCTCTCCCCGTCCCGCCTACCCCACTGGAGCAGGGCGACGCTGCCGGCTCGCCGGGCCCCTCGCAGCCTTCCATGGAACAGATGGTCAAGAGGGCCCACTACTACGCGAACCGGGGCGAGTTGGGCAAGGCGTGGCGGCCTTCTCGCCCTCCGCGCCCGCCGACGGCCGCGACCCCAAGGTTGTCGCCAACTACCTCGGCAAGACGCCGCAAGCGCGGGCCCCGCCTGCCAGTGTCACCGCCGACGAACCGGGCGCCCCGCGGTATGAGCTGAAGTGGAAGTTCTTCAACAAGTTCGCAAAGTCTTTGCCTCGCGCTCGCAAGGGCGGCCCGACCCAAGTCGACTACGAGCTCATCCGCATCATCACCGAGTCGACCGACGGGGCGGACTGCCTCTTCAACTTCTGCACCTCCGTTGGCTGGGGTGTCATGCACGAGCGTCTCAAGCGGCTTGAGGACGACCTCAACGCCGTCTGCCTCTGGAAGGACGATGGCGTCAGCTGCAGGCCCCTCGGGCTCTGCAGCATCTTCACGCCTGCTTCACGCGCTCAGCCGAACGGTGCATCGCGCTCCAGGAGCGCGACTGGGCGGAGCAGTTCTGCACCACGCAGCTGCCTGAGGTTGCCAAGGCCAGGGCGGAGGCACTCGAGGACGCCACCGTCACCACCGCCACCGCAGAAGCCGCGTACACTTCGAGGTGCATCACGCACGGACACGGCTCGGCCGAGGCGACGGCCGCTCTCGCCGACCTCGAGGCGGCCGAGGCTGCGGAGGAGCGCGCCCGTGCGCCTGTCAACTTCCCGAAGAACTACGCGTTCTCCAAGAACGGCACTCACCTGTACGCCCCGCGGGGTGGCACGGCACGAAGCCGGAGAACGCGACCATCTCGGGCGACAAGGAGAACTTCTACAACACGATCGCCCAGGCGCTCACGGCCGACAACAAGCCTGACCCCAACGGCTGTGGGCGCGTCAAGCTCCTCTCGACTGGATCCGCAAGCGACGCCCTGACCTCCTACCCGTCGCTCGCCTCATCATGGGCACACCCAGCTTCATCCGCCTTGTCAAGGCCGAGGGCGCCTTGCGGCTGCCTTCCGCCGACGGCGGTGACCTGGACTTCTCCGCCGCCGATTGGGACCCACTCAGCCTCGACACTGCCCCGACTACAACGACCCCAACTACGCCAAGTCCGCCTGCGGGGTCATCCAGGGACGTGCGCTGTCCACCATCCTCAGCGTCTGCTTCCTCCACGACATCTGCCACGCAGTCGCGACAACCCGACCATGCGCCTCATCGGTTTTGCGGACGACATCTGCCAGAACGACGAGCCCTCGCGCGCCGTCGCCGCCTACTCCGGACCAAAGGGCCTCCTCGAGGCGCAGAAGAAGGGAGCGAGCGTCTTCGACGGCGTCAGCAAGTCGCTCATCTACTCGCCCGAGGGCGACCTCTCGTGCGCGCCGGGCTGGCTCCGGGGCTCGCCGGCGCACTGCGACAAGGAGGGCAAACCCACGGGGCGAGTGGACTGCTTCAAGGCCGTCGGCACCTTCTTTGGCGACCCTGAAGCCTGCAAAAAGGAGCTCACCGCGCACCTCAGGAAGAAGCTCGCGCCGCTCGACGCCATCGACACGATCGTCGACACTGACTGCGTCACGAACACCTCGCAGCTCCGCCTCAACCTCGTCCAACGGATTGCCTGTGCAAAGACCAAGTACATTGCCGGCATCACGCCGCCCAATGTCGCGTGCGAGGCTCTCGAGTTTGCGCACAACCGCATCCGCAAGTCCTTTGAGGGCATTGCTCGCGCCGACGCCTCGCCCCAGGCGCTCCGCGACCTCGCGTGGCTCCAGGCACAGCTGCCGACCGAGATGGGCGGGTGCAACATCGACACCGCCTTCTCTCGCGAGCCGACAGCGACTTCTCCATGTCACTCCTCAAGAACTGGCGCACCCTCGTCGCCCACAACCCCGACTTCGCCCTCGACGAGGGAGGTGCGTCCAAGTACCCCGCCATCGCCGCAGCTATCGCCACCTACGAGTCCGCCCTCTCGGACTGGAAGGAGGTGTGCGAGAAGCGCACCACCCGCGACAAAAACAAGTACTACACCGTCCGCGGCGGCTACCTGACTGAGTTCTACCCCAAGTGCCAAGAGCGTCCCGCTCCCCGAGCCCGAGTCCCTTCCAGCTACCGACGCGATTCTCAATGGCACATGGCACTTGCAAATCCACGTACCCGCGGCCGCGGGCGCTCGCTGCCATCAAGAACCACAAGGACTGGTTCGCGCACCTGGAGCTCGTCAAGGCGCGGGATGTGCACGTCAAGAACAACCCGTCCCTCGGAGACAGCGCCGTCAACAACCGCGAAGCCACGCGCCTCGTCTCCGCCTCAACGCCTTTCGCCGGCAAGGCCTTCGATGTCCGAGTCGACGGTACGTACGCCACCGCCCTCTCCTCCGACACCATCCAGGACGAGCTCCAGCGGAAGCTCGGCCTTTGGCTCTCCGCAGCGCTTCCCACCCTTCGGGTCGCGCTCGAGCGGGGCATGCCAGTCGATTTCTTCGGCGACTACCTTTACAACAAGGCCCACCACCGGCCGCCCCACGACGGCGTCCTCGCCGCCTGGGCGGACGCGATGCGCGCCCCGGCCAACGCGCCGGTCGTGCACGGCGACAAGGAGAAACCAGAGCTCACCCGGCAGTACAACGAGGGGTACAAGACTGACCTCGCAGAACCCCATGCGGGGCCGGGGGGGTGCGATGAAGTGAATGAAATCAAGCTCTGGACGCCCCTCCTCAAGACCTCCTCGATGGGCGTTGGCAACGCCTCGAGTGGCGGCACACCCGCCTCCGTTGGCCACTCCTACGCCTTCGGCAACACCGAGGAGAAGGCCCGCCGCCTGAACATGGGCTGCAAGGCGCGCGGGCAGCCCGGCCAACCCTTCTCCCACAAGACCGGCCACGGCTACGTCAAGGCGCATCGCGGTTTCTACCACGACGCGATCTTTGTCAAGCGCAACAACTTCAACCTGCTGCTCCACGAGACGTTCGGCGGCGGCTTCTCGCCCACCGCCGTTCTCAAGCTGCGCCGCCTCGCGCGCAAAGTTGCGCGCGGCAGCGTTGACCGCACGGCCTACTCGCCCAAGTACTCGCTCTCTTTTATGTCCCACCATGCAGAGCGCATCTCTCTCTCTGTTGTGCGAGGCGTGAACCGCGCCATTCGCTCTCACCTGGCAACCCTGTCTGCACGTCTCGCGCGCGCGTGAACAGGGCTCCAGGCCCCAAATGACGTGTGAGTGTTAGAGTTGTTTGGTATTGCTAAAAATCTCTCTCTCAAATCAGACACCTCCGAGGGAGCACATATCCGGTGGCGATACCCCCCGGAGTCAGTATGCAACACCTCGGTGTGAATTACTTTCAACCAACAATGCGCGTATCGCCCGCCTCCGGTCCGCCTCGCCCCTAGCCCTACAACCTCATCATTCCCAAGTGTGACCTCCCCAGGGAAAATGGTGTGCTGCCTTCACCTTTTGCCGGCTAAAATCTAGAGAGACCAAGTTCAAAAATCTCTCTCTCTCTCAAAATCTAGGCTAAAGTCTGCCATTTGCTCATCGAGATCAGAATCTTGCGCAATCTCGTGCAATCTCCCCGCGATCTCAATTAATCTCGCGGTCCAGATGAGGGCTATCCGAAAGTTGGTTCCCAGTAATGACCAACAACAACATGACAAATCATAAAGACAACTCTCTGCGCAAGATTCATTGTACAATGTCATTAATTTTTTATTTTTGGCAGACATGCACCACGCGCGATCTTCATCGGCTACGACAGGGATAGCAGAGGCGCTACTTATATCGGTCCAGACCGATAGCATACGTATCAGAGTGCCAGCGCCCGGACTGTTATGTAGCGCCAGTGTCACATATCACCAGTTAGACCGATATGAGCGCGAGCGTTATGCAGCGATCTGGGGCGCTATGACCTATGAGCGGTCGGGGTAATATGTACCACGCAAAAGCCGATATGTAGCGCTGCCGATGTGTATCGATTAGTAACGCTCGAAACGCACCCGGCAGCGATAGCACACACACTCCACTGACTGGTATATAGCGCACCAGGCGTTATTGCTAGCGGGTAGCGGCGCCGATATGGTATCACCGCCACAGGGGTGACACATAAAGTTTAAAGAGGCCCTGCATATCACCGTCCAGCGAACGTATCGCCCGAGGCGACATGTAGCGCGGCGGCCCTTCCGAATTCTTTTCGGGTGTACCTGTGCTAGTGCCAGTGCGCGCCAGTGTCTTCGGCTCACGCCAGGGCGCTCGTTGCTCCTCAGTCTCTTTGTATCTTCCATACTGCATTTATCAGAAGACGCGCCAGTCCCGTGCCCAGTGTCGTGCGAGGGAGTTGGGTTGTAAAATTCTTTTCGGCCTGTGTTAGTGCCAGTGCGCGCCAGCCCCGTGCCTAGTAAAGAAAGAAAATTAGGTGAAGATTCTTTTCGGCTAAGGACTCCGAGGGTCGCTGCGGTGCCGGGCAGTGAGAAGAAGCCGGCCGGAGGCTCTCGCCGAGCATCCGCGTCGGCCGTACCACTGGCTTGAGCAGAGCAGAGAGCGCGGTGCACACGCCGTCTCGTGATGGAGAAGGTCATGGAGTCCGCGTACACGGTCGGCGTACGCGGCGCTCAGTATCTGTGAGCGCCGGCTCCTGTCCCGTCCTGTGTGCGTTTGCACATCGCCAGTGAGCACGCCGCGGCTCGTAGGTGGTGGTTCGTGGCCAACTTCTTCCTCATGTTTGCCGAGTGTACCGGCCGCATGTTCGGGACGGTTGGCATGATTGCGATGGGAGCGCTCATCTACGAGGGGTGCGGCGAGCATGCAGGAGTGCTGTGCAACAAGCCGGGCGAGGTGTTCGAGCTGTCGATATTTGGCGTCGACATCGGCTCCGACCCCGAGATGACCGGCTGGGGCGTCTTCGCCTTCATCGTCGGCGTCGTCCGACCGCTGCTCGGCCGGTCCCGCATTCTCGAGCTTATGAGCCATCCTTTATTATTCAGGCGCCGTCTGGCTGCCGCTGGGGTGGTCGGGCGTCGATGTGGCAGTCCTCTCTGCGCTCGGGCCGACGCTGATGGTCTGGCTGCTGCCGAGCCTGCAGGGCAACTGCAACGACTTTCTCGGCGCGGCGGGGCCCGACCGGTGGGACGTGTCCCTCCTCGGCTACCTCCACCTCTCCCGCGTGATGGGAACCTTCGTCGCCGCAGTCTACCCGGTGTGCCCGAGCCCATCGCGCGCGCACGCGCGGCGCTCTCCCCCACCTCACAAGCTCGGCCCGCGGGCAGGGCCTGATGATCCTCTTTGTGCGCGGCGGGATTGGCGCGTGGCCCGAGGACGGCGGACGGTTCGCAACGATGGAGGACGCGACGCTGACAAAGCTGCGCGGCTCCGTCGTCGCGGGCGGCGCCTTCTTCTGGATCTGGCTCGTCGTGGGGGCGACGCTGCGGCAGCGGCCCGACTGGGGCCCGCCCTCGATGACTCCGCTGCAGGTGGACGCGGGCTGCTTCTCCGTCTTCCTCCTCTTCACCGGCGCGCACATGTGGCTCCAGCACTCGCTCGAGCCGACGCGGGCGACGCTCGGCTGCATCTCGGCGCGACGCGCCCGCCGAGGGAGCGGCCCGCGCCGCTGCAACTCAGCTCGCCCTCGCCCGCCCAGGTGGCCGGGCTCGCCGGCGGCTCAACGCTCGCGCTGCTCGCCGCGGGCGGGTTCCAAGGGAAGCCTTTCCAGGGCGTGTCGCACGCGACGGGCGACTCGCCGGCAGGGTGAGGAGAAGGAGAGCGAGAGAGACGGGGCTCGCCGGCAGGGTGAGGAGAAGGAGAGCGAGAGAGACGGGGCTCGCCGGCAGGGTGAGGAGAAGGAGAGCGAGAGAGACGGGGCTGCCGGCAGGGGTAGGAGAAGGAGAGCGAGAGAGACGGGGCTCGCCGGCAGGGTGAGGAGAAGGAGAGCGAGAGAGACGGGGCTCGCCGGCAGGGTGAGGAGAAGGAGAGCGAGAGAGACGGGGCTCGCCGGCAGGGGTAGGAGAGGCGGAGAGGGACTCGCCTGCTGGGGGAGTGGTCCGAGGGGCGAGGGGAGGGAGGGGTGTGGCGGGCGTGGGGCGGACGCGGCGGCGGCGCGCCCCTATAGGCAGCGCGCCGATTGGGATGAAGGTCGCTGACTAAGGTTGCTGACACCCTAGGCACCGCTTCGACGGCGTGCTCCAGATGTCGAGGCCGTTCGACGAGCGGGGCTACTGCGGCCCGGGCGTGCCTTGCCCGCCGTCGATGCAGGATATTGTCGCGGGCTCCGCCAACCTGACCGACGACTTGTGGGGCGTGCTCGAGGAGGGCCTCTGGCCGGAGCGGTGCAGCGAGGCGATCGACTGCAGCTGGACGGGCATGTACTCCTGCCCCGGGCAGCAGGCTGGCGCGGCGGGCGTCGCGAAGGACGACAGCTCGGACGAGTACTACTGCTGCTGCGAGGAGGAGATGTGGCGGACGGCGGCGAGCCTCGACCGGCCCGAGCCAGTCAACATCAGCTGTTGGGGCTCGTGGGACGGGCGGCTCGTGCTTCCCTTCACCGAGCAGGACCCGTCCTCGCTCGGCTCGGAGGTGCCCTCCTGCGCCGGCCAGAGCTGGAGGCCGATCCCGTGGGGCGAGGGCGGCGCCGCCACGCCGGCGGGCGGAGTGATGGCCGCCCTCAGCAACGTCACCGCGCCGAGCGCGCAGGGGCCCGTCACTGCGGACGCACTCGCGAGCTTCGCGCTGGCGGGCGGGGGGGCCAACGGGAGCAACTTCGCCTTGCTCGGCGCCAAGCAGGACGAGGTGTTGGGCGCCGATTCGGCGATGCTGTGGCGGCTGCAGGCGACCGCGCTGAGCGCCGTCTTTTGGTTCCCCGTGCTGCACACGATTGCGACGCACCCGGACGGCGTGTGGGCGGTGTTCGGCTGCCAGTACCGCAGCAGGTGGTGGGTGGACGCTGGCATGTGGGTCTACGGGCCGATGGCGTCCAAGAAGGAGGTCGGCATCGTGACGGTCACCGCCGAGACGGCGAAGACCGTGCTGCGCAACGAGCGCGGCTCGTTCCGGAGCTGGTTTTCGCGGCTCTCCGCCGTCGGGCCGACCGCGTTTCTGCTCTCGCAGCCGTGGCAGCACTACGTCGGCTTCGCGCCCGCGCCCGCGTGGATGGTCGCCTCGCTCTCCGGCTACATCGACAGCCCCGCTGCGACCGCGCTGCACGGCGCCGTCTTCTTCGGCTCCTTCCTCAACATGTGGAGCTTCGGCAACAACGCGATGGCGCGGCCCGAGGGCACCTGGGTCGGCCCGCTCGAGAAGGTCTTCACGGGCACCTTCCTCGGCTACTACCAGTGGATGTTCCTGCTCATGTGCATCGTCAACACCGGCTGGCTCGAGATTGCGCACCAGTTCCTCGGGCTCGCCTTCCCGCTCGCGGCCTTCTTCTACCTGGTGGCGATCCTCTGGTTCAACTGCTCGTGGATCATCTGCGTCGAGACGGTCTCCACCGTCCTCTTCGGCCTCGGGGGCGCGTACCTCACCCTCAAGGCGCGCACCAACGATGACGTCAAGCTCTTCTGGCCCTACTCCTTCACCGCCTACAACCGCTTCTGGCTCGGCGAGGCGGTCGTCCTCATCGCCGTCGCGTGGTTCACGCACTTCCAGCACGTCCAGCTCATCCGCACATCGGAGAAGCGGCTCGGCGACTCGTCCACCGCGCGCGCGGCGCCGGCGATCTCCTCGCGCTCGGCGCGGACCTCGGCGCGGACCTCGGCGCCGGCGACGCGCGACGGCTGGTACATGCTCGAGGAGGGCGCGCCGCGGCGCGACCGGACGGTCGTGGCGGAGTATGTCCGGCTACAGCGCGAGAGGAGGAAGGAATGGACTAGGATGGTGTGAGAGCCCACGTCCAGATTTTTCGTGCCCTAGGCTTAGCTGAGAGAAGGGGGAGAGGAGAGGTTTAGGCCGGGACCACCGTGTGTGTGTGTGTGTGTGTGTGTGTGTGTGTGTGTGTGTGTGTGTGTGTGTGTGTGTGTGTGTGTGTGTGTGTGTGTGTGTGTTTGTCGGTCTGTGTCTGTGTTGCTGTGTCTGTGTCTGTGTACTGTGTGCGCGCGGGTCTGGAGGCAGGCCATTACATGCCGCATGAATCAGCAATAACATGAGCTGGTGGTTGACAGGGTACGTTTCTAAGTCTAGAGAAAAAGGAAACTAGAAAGAAACAAACGGTATCAAAAAGAAAACAAATCAAGCCCCGGCGAGGGAGTCCCTGGGTTCCGGCTCCTAGCCAGATAGAGGGAGTGGACCGTGAGTTGACCAGGGGTTGTGCGCTGGGCCCTCCTGCTCGGCTCCAGCCAGTAGACAAGTCTTGTGTTAGTGAGTATTCTTGATACGAATCCACGACGACACACACCAGTCGACTCGCATCGGTTGCCTCTATGAACGGCGGAGCTATTCTCGCGTCCACACCACACCTGGCTCCAACGTGGACACGCCCATAGCTGGGGACACTACTAGAGGTCACGCATGGCATCACAGAAGTTTTGTTCTGGGCCCCCAAAGGCATCTCTAGCAGTGTCGTTACGCATGCCCCCTCCCCTCCTGGGCGCATGCGCCTCACGTCTCGCCAGAGCATAAGCCCTTGGTGTGCGACGAGACGAGTTTTTCGCCATGCAGCGAGCAGCAAGCCGCCCGCCGCAAACAGCCGGAGGCATCGCCACGGCACTGACTGCGCCGCGGTCCCGCACCCGTCGACGACGCTCCCCCCGCGGAAGACCGCGCGTAGCGACGCCTTGACGATCGAGATGAGCGTGCCTGAAGCTCGCCCACCTACTGCTCCTGAGAGTTGGTTACGAGTGGGATCGGCTCCCCCCCTTGGGATCACAGCTTCCACGACCTAGACAAGTCTTGTCATCGTACGGTCATCAACAGAGTAAGAAGGATCTGACCTCGGGGCCGATGTGACCAAGCGCTGGTAGCGTGGTTTAACCTCACACCCATGGTCTCACAGTGTGCCGGCAGTCGCCGAGCAGTGTCGCTCACACAAGCCGCAGCACAAGTGACTGAGGGCCAGTGAGGGCGAGCCCATCGCTGTCACAGCTGTGGCAGCCGCACAGTAGGCTGTGCCAACTGTGCAGAACGTGTGCGCAGCAGAGGAGCTGCTCTCCAGGCTTCTGTCGCAAAGAGCTGGAGACTGCATGCCGGCTAACCTCGGAATGTAAGCGCACTATGGCTGTGCTGTCTCCTACACAGCCATCTTACCTAAGGATGGCTGAGCTAGCTGCAGTGCAGCCATAGCCTCGAGGCCGATGGCTGCAATACACACAGGGCAGCCATCCTGAGTAGGGTTGGCCCTGGAAGCTCGCTGCTGCAGCCATACCGCACGCCCCGGGGCGGGCCCTCATGGCTGAGCTGGCTATATCGCAGCCATCTTTGGTAAGATGGCTGGGGGACAGACATTTCAGCCATCTACTATGGCTGGGGCACAGTCAGTGCAGCCATCCTCCGGAGCATGGCTGGTGATAATTCGATGGGAGCCGACCGCCGCCCCCGCCACACACACAAGTGGCTGCGCGCTTGCCGCCCCCGGCCTCGCGGGACGGCTGCCATTGGCTGCGCCATCCAATTATCACCAGCCATGGCTCTGGAGGATGGCTGCAATCTCTATGCCCCAGCCATAGTAGATAGCTGAAATGGCTGAAATGCCTGTCCCCCAGCCATCTTACCCAAGATGGCTGCGATGTAGCCAGCTCAGCCAAGAGCTCACCTCGCTCGAGGCGGGCGGTATGGCTGCGGTAGTGCGTCTCCAGCCATGTCTACTAAGGATGGCTGCCGTGTGTGTGTTGCAGCCATCGGGCTGAAGGATGTGGTTGCACTGTAGCTAGCTCAGCCATCCTTAGGTAAGATGGCTGTGTAGGAGACAGCACAGCCATAGTGCGCTTACATTCCCAGGTTAGCCCTACATGCCACCGAAAGCGCTGTCGAGGTTCGCCGAGCGCGGCGCAAGTTGAGGGACACCGTCACACGAGCGCGTTGGAGTATTCACTAGGACAAAACACCGGCCCATACCGTCCGCTGTGCAGCGAATGGTGCCCTAGCTCGTGTGTCGCGGCGAATACGCCAGCATGGCCATGGGAAGCACGCTCGGCTCGGCAGACATGACCAAGAAGTCCCGATATATCGCTCTTGCAGTCGTCAGCCAGCTCCTCTGGGGTACTTACCCGGCGCTCTCGCGCTACCTCCAGACTCGGGTTCCCGGCGAACCGTCTGCTTCGGCCGTCCTCGCGGCCGTTCTCGTCATCGCGCTCGTCGCCATCGTGATCGATGTGGCTCGGTTGATCGCTGAGCGCCACGTCGCCGCCACTGTCACCACCTCTCGTGCCACCGAGTCGGCGCCACCGGCCTCGCCTCTCAGCCCGTGGCCACCGTGTGCCGCGGCAGTCCGCGGGCTTGTGATCTACTGCCTCTTCACGCTCGGCCGAATGGGCATGAACATGGTAGCGTGCGGCCTGACCTATGCCTACATCAACGCGCTCGTGATGCTGACGCAGCCCTTCACCGTCGCTGCGCTCGAACGAGCTCTCTTCGGGACGGCGATGCCGCCTGGGCTCGGCCGGCTGCTCTTTCTGAGCACAGCCGGCTCGCTCCTCGTCATCAGCGCGCAGTCCGGGCTTCTCGGGAGCGCGACCACTCCAGTTGACACGCGCGCCCTCGGCCGCCGCGACTATGCGGGCATTGCGCTCCAGTTTCTGTCGATCCTCTGCTCGACCGGCGGTAGGCTGACCGTCAAGGGCACGAAGAAGCTCGTCACGCGGCACGAGCTTCTGATGGCGCAGTTCGGCTTCACCGCGGCGCTCCTCGGCGGCGTGACCGCCGCGGCCGACCGAGCGTCATGGCGAGCGCTGCTCGAGATGCGGGCGGACGGGTGGGCGTGCCTGCTCCTCCTCGCGCTCGGAGTCTACGTCGTCGGCCAGAGTCTAAACGTGCTCGTCATTCGCGAGCTGTCGGCGACCCTCCTCACGTCGCTCTCCTCGCTGCGCTTGGTCGTCGCGACCGCCTCCTCGTACGCCCTTCTCGGCGAGCCAGTGGCCAATTGGCTGCAGTGGCTGGGCATCTTCACCGTGCTCGCCGCCGTCTCGCTGTACGTGACCGTGCAGTCGAGCGACGACGCGCCGCTGCCGGCGGCGGCCGGGGCTGTCGTGGAGCGCTCCCCTCTGGTGGGACTGACTTTGGTTGCGAGCACTTGTGTGAGCCAGAGCGTGGCTAGCTGACTCGGTGATTGTGATCAGGTGCGTCGTTGACTAGCACTAGGTCGTTGAGACACATTTCGGTTTGTTTATACTGTGCTCGATCTAGAGAGACAGCAGACCCACACAATACTCTATATGTGCGCGGTGTGAATACACCGACGGTGTGTACGTGTGTTTGTGGGAGAGAGTGTGGGTGCTGGGTGTGTGTACGATATATTCTCATGATCTCATCAGTGTTCTCTCTCCTTACTCCTACGGCTTTAAGCACAGCGTTTCTCGTACTTTCTCTCTCCCGCGCATGCCAGCTCCCGCCCCGCCACACTAGATTAAAGTTCAAGAACACAAAACGGACGCTGAGAGTGCACATGAATGCACAGACGCGCCGATTCGGCAGAACGAGGGCCGCGGTCACACCAGGTCCCTCAGAACGCGATACTTGGCAGACTCGCGTTCGCCGACCGCCGCCACCACGGCGGGGGGCGCCTTGAAGGAAGGCGCATCCGAAGGCTTCGCTCCGGCCGGCGAGAGCACGGCGCGCGAGCCGTCTGCCGGGCTCCTCGTCCGCATCGACTCGGCGCCCAAGCCGCTCCAGCCGCGGGTGCGCGCCGCCTCGATCTGCGCCTGGCCGGGCCGCCCCTGCCGCTGCGCCGCCGCCTCCAGGCAGGGGGAGAGGCAAGGGAGCAGCCGACGGAAGGCGCCCCTCCTGCCTGCGCTGCCCCTCGCCCCCGGCCCGCCGCCGCCGCCGCCGCCGACCACCACGCTGCTCACCGCCGCCTCGTCGATCGCGCTCACCCACTCCTCCATCAGCTCTGGCGATGGCGCGTGCAGGACAAAGTCCGAGTGGTGCCCGAGCTCGAAGCCGCCCGTCGCGCCGGCCGACGCCTTGAGCGACTTCATCCACTTGCCGCCCCTTGCGGGCGCGAGCCGAAAGGCGCTCGACGGCCGGAGCCCGCAGCAAGGCCCCCGCACCTGCGGTCGCGCGACGCGACCATTGGCCTCAGCCGCGCGCGCCGCTTGTGGCGGGGAGGGGAGGCGCTCTCTCGCCGGCGCGGCGGCAATGTCCTCGAGCGGAACCAGGCCGAGGGGCAGCGCGTCGTCGGGGGCGTTGAAGTAGTAGAGAACCTGTTGGCACTCACCGAGAGCCCTTCCTGCTCAGTGCTGCTAGGGTCGGGGGCGCTGAAGCAGCAGAGGGCCGAATTGGAGAGGATGAAGTAGCGCCGCGCCTATGGGAAGGGTCTCGGAAGGTTCTCGGATGATAGTTGGGCGCAGGAGAGGATGCAGAAGCGCCGCGCCGTCCGCCACGCGCAGCACACGCCGCAGCAGCCGCCCCGCCCCCCGTGCTTGAGCAGCCACCCCTGCGCGGAGGACTCGATGAACTCGCGCTGCTCGATCTTGACCTCGCGCGCGACGACGGAGGAGTACAGCTGCTCGAGCAGCTCGCGCGGCAGGTCTGCACCTACTCGCGCCTCTCGCCAGCCTCACGCACGCCTCGGCTGCACCTCGAGACAGCTCTCACTGGCCCCCACCGTCGTCGATGCCGCGGTTGTTTGACACAAACTGGTCCGACGTCATCTTTGCCGCCTCGGGGATGCGCGGCGAGTGCGCGTCGACGTTGAGCATGATGAGCGAGTAGCACAGCACGTACACCTGCGGGCGAGGCTATATATCCAGCTCGCGTCCGGAGAGGGACGCGCGCGCGCTTAGCGGCGGCTAAGGCGGGCGAACACGGAGGCGGCAGGCGGTGATGGGCGGCAAGCGGCGGCGGGCGACTTGCGGCGGGCGGGGGGCGGTGCTGCGCGCCGTGTCTGCGCGAGAGAGGGCGCCGGCGGCGTGGCATGCGGCGTAGCGGGCAGCGAACGTCTCGATGACGCGCGCGATCTGCTGCGCCTCGCCGGGCAGCCTGAAGAGCGAGAGGAAGAAGCGGAGCGCCTCGTCGAGCGGCAGGCTGCGCAGGTCGAGCCGTGCCACAAGCGCGAGCAGCACCGGCCCTGCGTCTGGGCGGCCGAGGTAGTCGCCGATCCGGTTGGTGGAGAGGCGCTTGCAGGTGAGCAGCCAGCGCGCGACCTCGTCCGCCGAGAGCCCGCCCCCCGCAGGCGCAAAGTCCGCGCCGCTCACCGAGCCGGGCTCCATCAGCGCTCGCACCGTCAGGACGGGCTTTTGGTTGAAGTTGTGAGCGGCACGGCGCGGCACCGGCGGCGAGACCGGCATGTCGACGACGATGCTTCGGCCGTCGATGCACACGTGCACGAGCTCGTACGCTCGCTCCTCCTCCACCGCGCCTTGCTCCGTCCACACGCGCGAGACGGAGGAGCGCAGCCGAGGCTCCCCCAGCTGCGGCACGCTTGCTGGAGCGCCGACCGCGGGGGTGGCGCTCGGCGACAGCAGGAAGTCGGCGTCTTCGCTGT
The DNA here is from genome assembly GCF_000372725.1 of Emiliania huxleyi CCMP1516. NCBI lineage: Eukaryota > Haptophyta > Isochrysidales > Noelaerhabdaceae > Emiliania > Emiliania huxleyi. Next base: position 152,345 of record NW_005194754.1, read on the forward strand.
CAATTCTCGTGGCCTCCGCCGCGCTCAGCAGCGGCGTAGACGCGCGAGTGTCGACCGAGTACTGTCGCACTGAAGGTGCAGGCACCGCTATGCTAGCACCGCCAAAGGTCACGACCGACGGCGGAGCAGCCGCGCTGCTGCTGAGCACTGGCGAGCAGCAAGCGATGGCACCGCCGGCAGACACAGGGGGAGCGCCGTCGGAGCCGGGCCGCAATCGTTTGCTCCAATCCATGGTAGCTGCGCGAGCGCCCGCGTGCTAGGACGGCGACAGTGAATTCGCGGCGGTCGTCCTTCGCGCGCGAGGTGTACATTATGAGTCGCTACTTGAGTAAAAGAATTTTATTGGGCGGGTTTATTCTGCACTCCAGTGCCGTCCTCCCATCCCTCCCTTGGGTTGTCTGTTTTCTTTCTTTTGTTTCTTTAGACTGCACTCCAAGTGCTCCAAGTGCGACAAGTATTGGGAGACTGCCGCCCCTGCCATCAGTGTGCCTGTGGTAGAGAGAGACTGCCAGTGAGAAGCTGGAGGCAGGTCGCTAGACTGAGATGAGACTACCGCCACCCCCCAGTGGAGTTGGGAGTCCACCGAGCACCGCGCTGCGAGCCTGTCGTGTTCCTTGTCAGGAGCAGAACCCCCTGTGTTCCTGATCGTCCTTCCAAAATCCTGCTCGTGCAGGTGGGGACCCTGTCCTCGTCCCATCCCTCGTTGGTCTTGGAGCACTTGGAGTGCAGTCATCAACCTCACATCCAGGGCCGGGGAGCTGAGAAGCGCACCCAGCGGGCCGGATGATCGGGATCGGGTTGCGGGCAAGAGAGCCCTAGCCCTGGGGGGACGGGTGCGCGTTCGCAGGGCCATAACACGGGTCTCCGAGGGTTAGTTCTGCGCTCCGGGTTTCCCCCACAGCGGCGGAATTTTTGCCTCGCGCTGTGGGTCCCCCTAGCTGCGGAACGCCCCCTCTACTCGGAGCTAAAGAATACTCTCCGAGGGTTGGACCCGCGTACCAGGTTTCCCCTTAACTGCAAGGACGCCCCCTCTACTCGGAGCTAGTGATACGGGAATACGTACCCCCCCCCCCCGCAATACCTTACTTGAAATAATACGAGAATACAGACGCCTATAAAGAAACAGCGAGGTAAAGTTCGGCGGCTATGATAAACCGAAAGTTGTCGTAAAACGCGGGCGAAAGGAAAGCAGAGGGCGGGCGCTTTTTGCCGCAGCGATGCCCGCAGCCTGTCGAGCAGCTTCCGCGGCGCCCATGCGGACCGCCGCTGCACAGGGATAGGCACCAGAAGATGAGTGGAGTTGATGAATTGGGCCGTCGTCCGTGCCTCCCCTCGATTCGTCAGAGTGGGACCTACGCCGCGCCGGGTAAGGGGCGCGCCCGGTCCTCGACGGAGCCGCGCGCCCCAAACGACCCAGGCGGCGAGTAGTCGTCGTTGAACCTCCGGCATGTACGATGTAGTTGCCCGTGGTTAGCGCCCGTCCGCCCTCCGTCGTCCGTCGCTTCGTGTGACCAGCGGAGAAAGATGTTTACCTTGCCTTATAATTCGAGGTCGTCGCTCCTCTCTTGCGGCGCAGCGGCCGCAGTGGCAGAGGCGGAGGCGACGGCGGCGGCGGTGGCGGCGGCGGCGGCGGCGGTGGCGCCGGCGGCTACAGGCCGAGCCGGGGGCGCCGTTGGCGGGGACGGCGGTGAAGGAGGTCGAGGGAGCGACGGCGGCGGTGGGGTCTCTGTTTTATTTCTTTATCAATTATAGAGAAATCACGACTCTCACAGTGATTTGGGCTCGGCAGCTTGTCAGCCCTCAGCCGAAGCTGGGGCCGGTCCCGTAGCCGAGAGAGCCCGCGCCGATGAGTTCGACGTCGCGGTCGGGGGGGCCTGCGGAGAGGCCAGCGAGGGGTGGCGATCGCTGTAGCCTGTACTTCATGGCGCCCTCAAAGTGGGGCTGGCGCTGACTCGCCAGAGGTCGATACTCTGGACGAGACCCATAGGATGCCACGAATGCCTGAAGGAGAGGGAGGCGAGGCCAGAGGCAGGCTCACGATTTTCTAAAATCTCTCTCAACTATTCTTTCTTTGCGGGCGACAAAGATTGGGGACGTGTCTGTCCTCGACCAAGCCCTAGCTGGATCGCCGGCTTTGGAGCACTTGGAGTGCAGTTGGCAGCCTCACATCCAGGGCCGGGGAGCTCAGGGGCCCGCCGTTTCTTTCTTTCTTTCTTAGGCGCGGGCGACGGCTTCCTCTACGGAAGCCGTCGCCCCCACCACAACGAGAAGAATTCCCCCCTTCCCCAAAAGCCCTAAAGTGGGATGGACCGGGATGGTGTGCAATGGTGTGCCGGTCTACTACTAGTGTACTTACTAGTGTTTCTCTTGGGAATCCCTGTGTGTGGTGGCGGGCTGGCGGCGTGCCCTTCTCTCCCATCCCGGCAGCGGCGCTTCCTTCTTTTCGTGTCGTGTCTTCTTTTCGCGTGGTACGGCGCGGTACGTGGACGGTGGTTCACTGGTTTGGTGCAGGCGGGTGCGGGGTGGGGGGGGGGTGGCGCAGTCCGCAGAGCCACTGCCAGAGGCGGGTGTGGGGACCGCCGGGCCTACGTGTCGGGGTCGGCCGCATCGCGCGCTGTCCTTCACTCCGGCTCTTTTCTCTTCCCACATCCCTCGTTTCGTCGTTGTGGGCGGTCGCGTCCGTCCTTTCTCTCTTCTCTCGTATGTGCTGCTCTACACCACTAAGGTCGCGGTCGACAGGCCCGCGGAGGCCCGGAGCCCCCCCCCCCCCCCTCCTCCGACATTGTGACCAATGCTACCTCTCTCCCGCCGCCCTCCTGGACACAAACGCTACTGGGAGCCCTCGCCCTGCCCCCCACTCGACCACACACACACACACGCGGGCGCCCCCCTCTCTCTCCTGTAGTTCTCATACACCCGCGCCGCCTCGGCGCGCGCACCAGCCTCCCCACCCTGCAGCCCGCGCCCCTCTCCGGGGCCGGGGGGTCAGGGCGGGTGTTGGGGCGTGGGCCGGCGAGCCGGGGGCTCACAGCAGGTGCGACTTCATGATCTTGCGGTACCGGTTGTAGCCCACGCCGCCGAGGGCGACGATGAGCAGCAGCAGAAAGTAGAAGGAGAGAGTGGACATACCTCCGCCCGACTTGAGCGCCTCCTTGAACTCCGTCTTCATCTGCTTCATCTCGTCGGCCGCGTCCTTCTTGAGCTCCGAGATGACCTTGGCCGAGGAGGACTCCTTCTCCACCCGCTCCTTGACCTCGCGCAGCTCGTTGGCTTTGTCGTCGACCGTCGTGCGGGCGATGGCCACGCCCGCCTGGATCGACGCGAGCTGGAACTCCATCTGCTGCTGCAACTTGTCGACCGACGCAGACAGCGCCTTTAGCGAGGCGGTGTGGGCGGCGAGCGCGCGAGCGTAGTCCCTCTGCACCGCCTCGGCTGGCCGCAAGTCGAGCTCGGACTGCTGCATCGCCGCCAGCGCCTTCTGCTGGTCGAGCCACGCCTGGTGGTCCTGCGGCGAGGAGGGGAGGGCGGGGCGCGGGTCTCGAGGCGAGGAGGAGGAGGGGGCCGGGTCACCGTCTGCAGCGATGGAGGGGTGTGCGGAGGGGTGTGTGGAGGGGTGTGTGGAGGGGTGTGTGGAGGGGTGTGTGGAGTGTGTGGAGGGGTGTGTGGAGGGGTGGAAGTGGAGGGGTGGAAGTGCGTGGCGAGGGCCGAGCCTGGTCCACGTTGTCGACGCCTTCCGTCCCGCGCACGACGAAGTGCATGATGTCGTGGTTGTCGACCAGGTCGCCCGTCGCCGACGAGATAGCAAAGTAGCCGCTGCTCGGCAGCTCGACGTCCTTGGCCTCGAGGCACTGGTACCACTCTCCGTCGTGTCCGACAGAGGTCTGCTGGAGGCGCAGGTTGAGGCGCCGCTGCGAAGCCGAGTAGGTGACGTGCACGCGCGTGTGGTTGAGCACCGACACGTCCTGCCGCGCCTCGTTGTACCGAAAGTCGAACGAGCAGCCAGAGTTGTCGTGCGCGCCGGGCAGGATCTGCTTAGCCTGCACACATGGAGGGGGGGGGCGAGCGCGAGAGGCGGGGAGCGGCGGTCAGAGGCGCAGCTGGCTCGCGGCCTCGCTCTTTCCCGACCCTCCCCGCTCGCCTTGTCGAGCTTCTTCTCCGCGTCGGGCACGTAGTGTTGCGTGCCGTCGTTGACCATAGCGTAGATGTACGGGTGCTTGTGGTGGTGCTGCTGGTCGACCTGAGGGAGGGAGGGGGGAGGGGCGGAGGAGTGGGGCGGCGGACAGCGGCGCGCGGCTGTCCTCGCGGCGGGCCGCACGTTCTGGAAGGTGTCGAAGAAGATGCCGAGCCCTGGCGCCGAGGTGGGAGGGAGGGTGAGGGCGGAGCGAGGCGGGGAGGGCCGCCGCGGCGCGAGGGGGAGGTGGCGAGAAGAGCGCCCGTCCAATAGTCCTCCCTGCCAAACACGGGCCCCTCGATCACGTCGTACGCCGTCGTGAACCAGATCGCGAGCCCGTCCCCGAAGAGGTACTGCCGCCGCACGGGAGGGAGAGCTCAGCGGAAGCCGTGCACGTGAGGCGTGCAGAGGGCGGCAGATCGGAGGGCAAAGTTGGCGCGGGGTGGGCGAGGGGAGAAGAGGTGTGCGCGGCCGCGATGAAGCCAAGCTGGAGCCGCTCGCCGGCAGCAGGCGGGCGCGAGGCGGCGTGGCAGCGAGGCGGCAGGGCGGCGCTGCTCTCGCGGCACGCCTGCGACTCGCCCGTCGCGCGCAGCTCCATCGCGAGGCTCCACTCGCCGCCCTCGAAGGAGTTGCGGTTGGCGATCCACCCCTTCTGCGACTGCTTCTCCGCCGTCAGCCGCACGAACCCCCTGTGCGCCACCGCGGAGCCGCCCAGCTCCCAGTCGGAGATAACGCGCATGCCCGTGAAGTCGTTTACGGCCTCGAACGGCGCCATAAAAGAGTGCTTCATGATAGGTGCGCCAGGAGCCTGCGCCGCGGCGGCTGCAAAGCAGCCCGCAGCGAGCACGAGCGGCCGCGTTCGGCTTGTAGAAGCGTGGCTTTGCGGCATGTCGCGGCGGCGCTGCTGCGCTGTGATGTGTCAGAGGAAGTTCACTTTTCTTTCTCCCAGTTGGGGGGGTGCCCGGCCTGCTCTGGAGGCGGTGGCTGGAGGCTGTGGTGGACTTTGAGTTTATTTAGGGGTCGAGGACGCGGGCCGCCGGCGAGCTGCTGCCGCGCATGCTGCGCTGTGGGCTTCGCCATCGTGTCCTGAGTACGTCGCCGACGCCACCTGCCGCTCGCCGCTGCCTTGGACTTCCCTGCCATCAGGCAAACACACAGACACACACACACAAACACACACACGTTATTAATCGGGTAATAATTATTAAATATTAATCCTCGGGCGGGGGAGCGGCGCGGCGGCGGGCAGCGCGAGGCGGCGGCGCGGCGAGGCAGCGGGCGGCGCAGGGCGGGGCGGCGTGGCGCCGGGTGGGGTAATTAATGAATTGTTAATTAATTATTACTTAATAATCATCGGGCTGCGGCGCGGCGCGGCGGCGGGCGGCGCGGAGCGGGGCGGCGCGGCCATCAGCAGACGCCCGGGCCTTTGGTCGCTGGAGCTCGGCAATGGTCGCGCCGCCCTCGACTCAAGGGGCTGCCTTCCACGCGTCGCTGCTCAGGCCGGGGGAGGGCGGGAGACCTCCCGTTCCTCGCGGAACGGGAGCAGGCCCCTCCTTGCCCGGTCTGCGAAGCAGGGCGGTGGTCGTGCCATCTCCGCTTCACAACGAGCACGCCGCAACCGTCGCCGGCGCGCGACACGTTCCCGTCAGCAGGACTGTCCTGGTCGAGAGTGTGTGCCGCCAAGGCGGGACCACTCAGGGACAGTGCCGACGGGACGCGGCTCGAAGGGCGTGGCTCCGCAGCGCGGCTGGCACTCGTCGCAGAGGCCTCACCTTCGAAAAGTCGGGCATGGCTCCACCCGCAACTTTGTCGCTAACACGCGCGCACCGCCGAGCCTGCGGCGGGCGCGCTGCGGCCGCACGTCTACTTCGTCATAGTGCCACGACGTGCGGCCTAGATTTAGCCCACGCGCCTCTGCTCGCAAACACTCACCCATTTGATTGTCGCTGTCCGTGAGTGCGAGATAGGGCTAGCCGCAGGCAGCTAGCCCATGAGGAGGGCGTCCATAGACACCTCACTAGACCCCACATACGGTCTCGTCCGTGCCTTGCGGCCGGCGAGATTGCTAGAGGTGGAGCATGCTGCTCTAGCCTGACATGTCACTTCCTGTCGTCTGTTGTTTGTTGTGCTCTTGTTTGTTTCTCTTGGCACCTTGGAGTGCTGGGGGGGGCGACAGGGAGGATATGGCCTTGAGTTATGTGTACGCCAACTCAGGGTGTGTGGCAGCCAGCTGGCTGTGTGTCTTGTGAGCCTTTTGTGTCTGTGTGTCGCTCGTGCGTGTCGTCATCATCTGTCCAGCGTCCACCCATACCGCGTTGGTGTCCAGTCCGAGCCTGGCTGTTCTTCACCTTTCTACCTACCTACCTACTGCTCTGCGGACGGGCCCCTCCACCCTTCACGTACGGATCATGTAGTCCCCACACTCGCTGTCGTGGGATCGCTTGTCGTCCGTGAGAGAGTGCGTTGTGTTCTTGTTTCGTAATCGCTTTCTCTTTTCTTGTGCGAGATTCTTTTGTGGTTGGTGTCCAGTCAGGGAGCTGGGGAGCCTCTCTGGGAGTGGGACTGTTCTTCACTTCTGATCCGATCATACCGATGTGCATGGAAGGACATGCGTCATGCCACAGGCACAGCAACCAGGACCAGAGCAAGAAAATGGCCTTCAGACACGAGTACTTGCCCGTCCTTGTGACGTAGTCTGTACGCTCTCTCTTCTTCCCGTCCCTTCGCTTCGTCTCCTCCGGGCCGCTCCGCTCGCGCTCGCTCGCGCCTCCCGCGAGGGCTCGCCTTTGTTTGTGTCCGGCGGCCCTCCCTCAGCGGATCCGGCTGAGCTCAAGGCCGGGGCAGCGCGCCGAGAGGGCCTCGGGCAGCGGCGGGCTCGCTTGCCCGCCCGCCCCTCCGATGCTCGAGATCTTCCAGAAGCGCAGCGTCTCGTCCGAGCCGGCGGAGAGGGCGGTCCCTCCGTCTGGGCTCACAGCGAGGTGTAGCACGCGGCCGCGGTGGCCGGTCAGCTGGGCGACGGGGAGCAGGTTGGGGCGCCACAGCCGGACCGAGTTGGAGGTCGAGTTCATGGACGAGAAGCCGTGGCTCGTCACCAGCTCGCGCCGCGCCACCGACCAGCGCACGCCCGACACCTGCGAGCCGGTCGCCACGCTTTGCAGCTCTCGCTCCGCGGCGGCGCCCGTGTCCCAGATGCGGATAGAGCCGTCGGTGGTGCCGCCGCCCGTCGCGAGGCAGTGCCTCCGCCACGGGCAAAAGTCCAGCGCCTTGACGGCCGCCGAGTGCGCCGTCAGCTCCAGCCTGGCCGCGCGGGGCGAGCGCACGTCGCAGACCCGGACGGTGTGGTCGTTGCTGCCCGAGGCGAGCTGCGCGACGCCGTCCGGAGCAAAGCGGAGGCCACACACCTCGCCGCGGTGGGCGGGAAGCGTGCAGGCGGCGCCGCCGCGCCGCCGCACGTCAAAGATGGCCACGGCACCGCCAGCGAACCCGGCCGCCAGCTCGTGAGGCCCGCCCCACGACAGCGAGGAGGCACGGCCCTCGCCGCCGCCGCCGAGCGAGGAGATGTGCGCCGTCGTCTCTTGCGCGTCGACCAGCTCGACCTTCCCGCCGCTCGAGCCGACGGCGAGCCGGACGCCGTCGCGCCGGAAGCCGACGGACGTGACGTAGCCTCCCTCGTCCCCTCCCGCCGCCTGAGCCACGGGCTGCACCAGGCCGGTGCGCGGGTGGTAGAGGTAGCAGACGCCCTCGAGGCCGACCGCCACGATGTTGGTGGCCGCCCAGTCGACGACATTGAGGTAAAAGTTGTCGCGCAGCCCGGGCCCGTCGAGGATCAGCGTGGGCGAGGACGGGATGTGCCGCCGCCGCACGTCAGGCCGCTTCCGCTTGTTTGCCCGGAGGCACTGCTGGAGCGACGGCTCGGGCGTTTCGTCCGACGGGCGGCGCTGGCTCAGGCGCAGCACGCGCGTGGTCGCGGGCGATCCCGCAAACAGCCGGCGCGCGAGCGCGTCCTGGTACTCGGCCTCGGCGGGAGAGGTCGGCCGCGCATCGTCCCCGTCCAACACGAGATGCGCGCGACCGAGGTCGACGGCACCGCGGTGCGGGATGTAGCGGCAGCTCATGTTGACCTCGGTTAGGTCGTTGTGTCCTTGTGTCCGAGCCGCGATAGCGGCAGGGCGCGAGTTTGCCCGGAATTGTTTTTTCGGGCAGTTTTATACCCCCCTGGAGTAGTGCCGTAGGATACTCGGGATTCGTGGCAGCCCATTTTATTATTTTGTGTTTCTGTCTGTCGCTCCACAGCCTGCCGTCATTCTGTCCCGCGTGCCCGAAGGCAGAGTTTTTCTTCTTTTTTCTTTTCGCGTTTTGTTCTTCCAGAGGTCGACAAAGACTTTTTTTGGCAGTGTGCCGCTCGCGTTGATAGGCGTGACCGAGCAGAGAGCTAAATGACAGTGCGCCGTCCCGCCGCGGCGGCGGCGTCCAGCCGCGCGTGGTGGGCGTCGCTTGCGGCGTGGGCTGTCCTCCTGTGTGTGTACGTGGCTGCGTTCCTCCACGGGAGCGAGTTTGCGAGCACCAAGCGCGACGCCACCTTCTTCGGCTGCGCGATTGGTGCGTCTGCTTTCTTCGCCTATCTGGCAGTGGAGGCCGAGGAGGACGAGGGCGACGGCGACGCGGAGGACAGCGATAGCGACGGGGAGACAGAACCGAAGCCAAAGGCGGAATGAGACACGCATGATGGGGTTACTAGAGGCAGCAGCCACACACGGCCAGGTACGTTTTGAGAGCCTGTACGCATTTACGTATACACAACATCAGCAAAATCGGGAGAGATCGGTGGTCGGTGCGCCGACACGGAGATCGGAGACAGATCGGACTCCCGGCAGAGACCGCGGGGCAAGTTGAAGCCCGCCCCCGCGCCGCGCTGCTACCGCTAGAGAGCCGCACACACGACGCACGATGTCTCACACTCTCTCTTGCGGCGTCCGATTCGGCGCACAGCCCATGCAAATCGCGCGACAGTACGGCTTCGCAAGTGGCCCGGCGGAGCTAGGCCGGGCCACCCCTGGTACCCGGGCCGCGTCTCTCGCCGTGGGAGGCGACGCACGGAGACGCGCTTGCCCCTCGCGCCTCCCGCCGCCGAGGCGGCGCGGGCCTCACTCGCCCTTCTTCTGCCGCTTGCGCTGCCCGCCCAGCGGGATGCCGCCTCGCCGGGCCGCCTCCCGCCCCGCGGCTGTCAGCGCGTACAACGCGCCCTCCTGCCGCCAGAGCGGCACCCGCATCGACTTCTCCTTGCCAAGAGTCGTCACCTAAAGAAGATGATCGACTGTTAGTGTTCATTAGCATCGACTTCTCCTTGCCGAGAGTCGTCACCTAAAGACGATGATCGACTGTTAGTGTTCATTAGCATCGACTTCTCCTTGCCGAGAGTCGTCACCTAGAGAAGATGATCGACTGTTAGTGTTCATTAGCATCGACTTCTCCTTGCCGAGAGTGTCGTCACCGCGTCGCCGCGGCTCGCCGACCCCTCTCCGAACCGGCCGCTCGCCCGCTGCCCCACCCAGCCGACGATGGCGGAGCGGTCCGACAGGCCGGCGCAGAGGGCGGTCAGCAGGTGCAGCCGCAGCGAGCCCGCCTTTGGGAGCCCGCTCGGCGCCTCGGCCGCCTTTGCCCCCTCCTCGCCCGCCTCGGCCTCACCGCGCGGCCGCTTCTTCGTCGTGGTCTTCTTCTTCTTCGTCTTCGCGCCGGCCGCCGCGCCGCTCGCCGCCTCCGCCGCCGCCTCCTCCGCCGCCTTGTCCGCCGCCGCCTCCGCCTCGGCCTCTGCGCGCGAGAAGACGTGCTCCGCCGCGCCGACGGCGCACTTGAATCCGAACGGCGCGAGGGCGAGCCACTCGCGGCCGTGCACGAGCACGAGCCTATTGCTTATGCACCATCGCTCAACACCCAGTCGGAGGGCGAGCCCACTCGCGACGTGCGCCGGCACGAGCCTCGGGCGGAGCCGACCAGCACCCACGGTCGCCTCGACCTCGCCGTACGTCTCGGAGTACACCTCGAACTGGGCGGGCCCGCCGCGCGGCTTGGGCGGCCTGCGCTTCTCGTACACGACCACCTCCCACCACCCGTCCTCGTGCCACAGCTCGCACTGCACGCCGGGCCGCAGCCGGCTCGACCAGCCGAGGATTGCGGGCGGGCTCGGCCGCAGCCGCGCGCAGGGCGCCTCCTCGACCAGCCGCTCCTACCGTCATCGATGCGTTGCTCATCGGCTGCTGGATAGCGACAGCGGCCTCCTCGACGAGCTGTCTCTCCTCGCCCCCCTCCTCCGCCGTCAGGTGCGTGTACTGGAGACGCGCGACGCGCCTCGCCTCGTCCGCAAACCCGAGGAAGGTTGCGCCGTACCGAGAGCCGCGCAGCCCCTCCTCGTCCATCTCCACCTCCACCGCGGCGCCCTCGACCAGCCAGCCGGCCGCCGCACCGCTCGAAGAGGAGGGGGTGCCGCCGCCGCTCTCCAGGTCGTCGCTGCTGCTCGCCGCCTCCGACGTCGCTCCGCCGCCGCCCGACGAGAAGAGCACCTGCTGAAACTTGATCAGCTTGCCGATTGGGTGGCGGAGGTGCCAGCCGCCGTTATCGAGGGCTCCGTACGCCGCAGTGGCGTGCTCCTTGAGCGCAACCAGGTCATCCGAGATGGAGACGGCTCTCCCCAAGTAGGCCGGTTCCACGCCCCCCTTGAGAGCTACGCCCCTGCCCGAGACGAGCTCAGAGACGCGCTCCATCACCTTGTCGGCGTTCGCGCGCGAGCACTCACCCCGCAGCCAGCATTCGAACCGCTCGAGCCACTGCTCGGCGCGGGCGAGGGCGGCGCGCTGCACATCGGACAGCGGCGGCGGCCCCGCCCGCGCCTTGCTCTTGCTTGCGGCGGGCGTCTTGTGCCGGCACTGGCTGGACGCCTCTTCGATGCCAAGTGCGACGAGCATGCGCTTGTTCTCCTCGATCCGGGCCAGGCGCGCCTTCTCATACTCGGAGAGCTGCTCCTCGGCCATTAAAGCTTCGCTTGCCTCGCTCCCGCTTCCAGCCAACCAAAGTGCAATGAGCCAGGCCGCGACAAAACAAGAAGTACGGACAGCCAACTGACAATTGGTGGTACTGTCCTGCAACCACAGTCCTTCCTACGACATGGCAGGCCAAGGCCCTACAAGCACCAGATCACCCGGTGACCCATGTTGACATCGTGATTTCCCCGGAAATTTTCTTTTTCGTGAAATTCCAGCGGGAAGAGTGGGAAAAACCCGATGGGAGGGCCCAGCCAGACCTACCCTACCTACCCCGTCATGGCTGCCGCCCAAGCAAGAAGTACACACACCTGCTCTACGTCACTTGAGTAGATAGTGCCGAGCTGGCCGTGACAGGGTTTTGGTAGTTTTTGCGTTTTTTGCAGCACCGAGGCGAGACTTTTTGCAACAAGTCAATAGCGGTGCGGACCTGCACCGCCCACACGTGATCGGGCGAATCGTTTGACAAATTGACAAAGATCAAAACCTTTCAAAGTTCCACCTGTCTCCTGAGAGGAGATTTACACCCCGCTTGGACAACACACCTTGGGCTTTCTCTTGCCCACACAACGTCACACACCCGAGAGCCGAGTCTCCTGCGCACAGACCCACGCCTGGCCTCCCCCCCCCCTCCCCCTCCCCCCCCCCCCGCCACCGCGTTTCGCACCTTCAGCCTCTCTCCTCCCTGTGGTCCCAGCACTGTGCCCGTTCCCGCCATCGAGAGGGGCGCGGCTCTCTCCCGTCCCGCCCAGCACCCGGGCGCCGCCGCCCCAGCGCTGCGTCAGCGCGCCCGCGAGAGGGCTCCGACGGTGGCGACGATGGTGCCCATCACGGCGGCCGAGCCGATGAGGAAGACGCGCTCGTGTGACGAGAGGGCCGCCGCCGGCTTCGGCGTGTCCGCCTCGGCGGGCGGCGGCGGCGGGGCGGCGCCGGCGCGCTTGACGACATGCAGCACGAGCCTGTCGCGGCCGGCGGCGCGCGCACTCTGCACGGCGTCGGCGAGCTCCGCGTCGGAGGAGAGGACGACGCGGTCGTCGTCCTCGTCCTCGTAGAGGAGGAGCGAGCCGGCGGGCGGAGGGCCGGCCGAGAGGCGCCCGAAGGCGGCGGCGCGCAGGTCGTCGAGCGAGGGGGAGGCGTGGCGGATGCGGTGGACCGCCCCTCCCGCGTCGAGGAGCTTGAAGAGGAAGGCGCTCCCTTGGAGGGCGCACCCTCGCTCCGCAGGCGGAGGGCGGGAGCCGGCGGCGGAGCCGGAGGCGGAGAGCGAGGCGGGCAGCGAGGGCGGCGGCGGGGCGGGGCCGGGCTCCGAGGCGCCGTCGCGGCCAGAGGAGGGGAGGGAGGGGAGGCAGTTCCCAACCTCGCCCAGCGTCTTGCGCGTGGGCGGCTGGTAGAGGGGCGCGCCGACCAGCGACTCGGCGCCGTCCCAAAAGCCGCGCCAGCCGGGCGCGTCGCAGGGGCCTCCGCCGCCGGGCGAGCCTTGCGAGCCGTGCGAGGCGGCCGCCTGCCGCGAGAGGGCCGCCTCGACGAGCTGCAGCACGTCGAGCACGCCGACGGGCGCCCCGTCCTCGGCGACGACTGGGATGCGGCGATAGCCCCCATACTGCAGCTGGTGCAGCGCCTGCAGCACGGTCGTGCTCGCGGGCATCGAGTCGGGCCGGCGCGTCATGATGCCCTCCACCGCCGAGCCCGCGTCGAGCCCCGCCGCGACGGCGCGGAAGGCGACGTCCTTGGAGGTGACGATGCCGGCGATGCCGCCCTCGCCCGCCGCCGCCGCGCCGGCGCGGTGGACGAGGACGGCGCCGCGGCCGGCGCGGACGGCGGCGGCGGCGGCGGCGACGCTGCAGTCCGAGGCGATGGAGACGGCGCCGAGCTGCTCGCCGAGCACCTCGGAGAGGGTCGGCGTGAAGAGCTTGGAGACGAGGCTGTCGACGGTGCCCGCCGCCGCCGCGGCGGTGAGGCCCGAGCGCGAGAGGGCGGAGCTCATCGCCGAAGAGACGTGCGACAGGTGCCGCTCGAGCCGAGCGATGGCGTCGTACAGGCAGGCGCGCATGTCGAGGATCCCGACCACGGGAGAGCTGCCCGACGGCGGCAGCACCGGAAGGTGGCGGAAGCGCTTCTCCACCATGGTGGTGAGGGCGTCCACCGCGGCGTCGGTCGAGCGCACGCACCTGGTGGGGTAGGTCGGCTTGGGTCGGGGCCGGGCTAGGTCGTGGGCTTGGGTCGGGGCCGGGCTAGGTCGTGGGCTTGGGTCGGGGCCGGGCTAGGTCGTGGGCTTGGGTCGGGGCCGGGCTAGGTCGTGGTGAGGATGGGAGGTGGTGGTGGTGGTGGTTAGGTGGTGGCGGTGGTGAGGAGGGGTTTGGTGGTGGTGGTGGTGAGGATGAGAGGAGGTGGTGGTGGTTAGGTGGTAATGTCGATGTCCGTCGGGTTAGGTGGTGGCGCGGACCGTGGAGAGGCAGTCATCGTGACCTCGACCGTCTCGACGGACGGGTCGCCGCCCTCGGCCAGCACGCGTGCGATGTCCGTGTCGGTGATGATGCCGAGCAGCTCGCCGGCCGCATCGACAACGACTGCCGCATCAGCATTCTTCTCGCGCATCCTCGCCGCGGCGCCGGCGACGCTCGACGACGGCTCGACCGCGAGCGCTGGCCTGGGGCGCAGGGCAGCGACGGTGCGGCTGGAGGAAAGCGACATGAGGGCCTGAACGAGGCCGCTTCGACAGCTGCCGTTTTTGAGAGCGGGAAAGGAAGAAAAGTGTACTCCTTCTTTCTTCCACCCCGGATTTCAACAAGGAAAGTTTCATGTTTTCTTTTCTGTGTTCAGCGCCGAATTTCATCGCTGGAAAGGCCGACGGCATAAGTGTTATGCTGGGGTTCGCGGCTCCGCCGGCGGACATCGTGTTTCCGGTGCGCGTCGAGCCGCGCGCATACTTTGCGAACGAGCGTACGCTCCTCAACTGGTTCGATCTAGCGGCAACGCTTACCATTGTCGGGGCTGCGCTCCAGAGCGGCCGCAATTCGTTCACCGTCCAATCTGTGGGCCTCGCGCTCAGCTGCCCGGCGGCTGCCTTTGTGCTCTACGCGTTGCGCATGTACGCGCTGCGCTTCAACTCGCTAGAGTACAAGCGACCTCAGAACTTTGAGGATCAGGGAGGCACGCTCCTTCTGGCGCTCCTCCTGACAGTCATGATCGTCACTCAGAGCTCTGTGGCCATCCTCGCAGCAATGGGCAGCGAAGGTGGCAGCATGCGCGCCTTTGCCGCCTGGCCCATTGTCGCATGACGTGAGGCGGGCGGCCAGGACCGCGCGTCGAGCGCCAAGCGTGGGGATCAGAGTGTTCGCGTCCGTCGTGCGCGGTCGCCCCTCACGTGAGCCGTGTCTCGTTTCGTCGTCGTCGGGCACCACGGCGACACCAGGACGGCTCTCCAAAATGACCGTCGGTCCGCTCCGCTCTGCGTCTGCCGCTCGGACGCCGTATGTGCGGGGCTAGGTGTGGGCGGGCGAACCGGGGATTTCCCCTCGCGTATACCACCGCCGGCGCGCGGCGGTCTCGAGCCGGCGGTAGTGGGAAGTGGGGGAAATGGTGATTTTTGAATGAACGCCTCGCGCAAAACCACCGCTACCATGCCAAAGAAGACCCTTGTGGGCTATCCAGAACAGTTGGAGAACACCTAAGATCATGCCCTAGCTCTAAAGTGGGCCCGAGAGATCAGTCGCGCGCTCCCAATAGCAATACGTGCATCACTTTTGTGACGGTGTTACAACTTTGATCAACCATATCTCGATAACTACTATGTCGCCGCTCATGAAAGTAGGCGCAATCAACTGGGCGCCCGATGGTTGATCTCAAAGTTGTAACACCGTCACAAAAGTGATGCACGTATTGGGAGCGCGACTGAGATTCGCCAGCTAAACCCCGGATTTTTCCGGCTGGCAGCGGGCCACACATGGCCGGCTACCCAAGCGGGTCGCACGGAGACACGGGAAGGCTGCCGCAAGCCGCCTCCGGGTGCAGGGGCCCGGCGCGGTGGGCGGGGGCAACGACCCGGCAGCTGGCCGCGCCTCTCCCCCCCCCGCCCGTCGCCGCTGCACCCCTTGCCGCGGCCCTCGTCGCTGCTATGTTGTGGTTGGCTGATTTCTTATGCTTCTTGCCCGTTCGGCATCTCGGTACACGCGACGGCAGCACGACGTACACGACGAGGACGGCTCCTTGATGGCGACCTGCAGCAGGAGGGTGCGCATGTTTGGAGCGTGTTAGCGGACGCATCGGGGCCGTGGCGTGTACCGAGAGGCTGGTCTAGGAATTCTAACCCACCTCTAGAGCGGCCGCACATTGCTCGCTACCCCCCCTGCACATCTAAAGTCATGGCCGACCCCCCCCCCAGCAGCAGCGCTCTGCTGCTGGGGGGGTCCCCCCCCCCCCCCCAGCAGCAGCGTGGCATCTCTGTACAAGACAGCAGCTGTAAGTAAGTACGGTTAAATAAATAAATAAATAAAACGGTCAAACTCTGAGACGAGATGGGATTTAGGGACATGTGTCCCCGCCCTGCACGATCTTGGTGTGAGGGATCTTCAATCCGTGTCCCCTCACCCCTCGTCACAACCCGACACGGAAGAGCGGCAAGAGTTGGGGCTGCGGCTACGGCTGCGGCTACGAGAGGGGCCGGGGTCGCGGGAGAGCCGCTGCGCCGCGTGGACGCGCCTACACCACTCTTGCTCCGCTTGCCACCTCTCGCAAAGGTCCAAAGTCATAGCCATCACCTCCTCCGGCAAGTCCTTTTCGCCTATCTTGCCGTCCCTCCAATCCTGGAAGAACTCGTCGTCATAGCCGTATTGCATCACAGCCTGCTGCACTGCGTCGTGTACAACCCCTGCCACCCTATCCCGCGCCTCGGCGTCGGAAAAGTATTGGTCGAGCTCGGAGTCATACTCGGAAGCAGGCGCAGACGGCCGCGGTGATTTGGCAGGCGGCGAGGAGGGGGAGGGGGAGCGCGGCGGTGCGCGCTCGTGCCTCCCGCTGGTGCCAGAAGGGCCAGCGCCCAGCGCGCTAAGTACGGTTAGCGTTCCAGTGGCGAGAATTTATGGTCGACAAAACCAGTGGTCTCACCGGCGTACCCTCCTACTGCCAGCCGGGCGCGGGGCACGCCAGTCTCTTTTCTTCTCCTCTCGTGCCTCGCGGCGCCTCTGCTTCAAGGAGGGAAGATATTGCTCTCGCAGCCCATACGCCGTGGCACAGCGGAGAGTACAGCGGGCTGTACAAGTTGCTCCATATCTTCGCATGCTCGTCGTTGGTGATATCCGCGCGAGGTCATACGCCACAGGCCAGCAATCACTCGGTGACGAGACTACTGATGTAGGCGCAACGCTCTGACACCGAGTGTTGCTCGACGCTGCGACACCGCCGAGTACCGCGCAGCGCTCAACCTCGCGGAGTTGCCCTCTCGCTATCATCACGCTTCACGGCGGTCGGGCTGCCTCGAGCGTACCGCTAAAACAACACGAGCCGAGGTGGGAGGGGGCGGCGGCGGCGAAGAGGCGGGAGAGCTGGGTCCAATCCCTTTTGTTGGGGGGGCCCCCCCCCCCCCCCCAGTAGCAGCGCTCTGCTGCTGGGGGGGTCGGGACCCCCCCCCCAGCAGCAGCGCTCTGCTGCTGGGGGGGTCAGACCCCCCCCCCTAGCAGCAGGGATGACTTTAGATGTGCAGGGGGGGTAGCGAGCAATGTCCAATGTGCGGCCGCTCCTAACATCCCAACATGGAATTCCTACCAAAAGAAGAGCCGCCATTTCCCCCACTCGACCCCACACACGGTCTCGTCCGTGCCTCGCCGGCCGGAGAGATTGCTAGAGGTGGAGCAAGCTGCTCTAGAGCCTCGCATGTCACTTCCTGCATAGATGGGCCCAGGTAGCAGGCTCCACACCACCTGACTCGCGTCGTGGCAGCTGAAAGCCACAAAATGCCGGATTTTGCACGAGACACACGCGGAAAGCGCCACGTGCCTCCACGAGTCCTTTGCAGCTTTTTGCACAAAATGCAGGTGGCTTTAGCCACTTGCTCCATGAGCAAAACAGTCCAAAAAGCACCTGGAGCAGATGGCTTACGCCGCCTGTGGACATGGGCAAAACAGTGCAAAAAGCACCTGGAGCAGATGGCTTACGCCGCCTGTGGCCATGGGCAAACAGTGCAAAAAGCACCTGGAGTAGATTCCAAACGCCGCCTGTGGCCATGTGAGCGCTCGGGTGGCGCCAGGTGGCTTCGCCCCCCTCCAAGCCACCTGCCCCCCCTCGCCACACCTGCCTGGAGGGCTGGAGCACGTGCGCCACCTGGGCCCGGGCAGGTGGCTCCAGGTGGCTTCGGCCCCTCCAAGCCACCTCGCACCTGCATGCCCCCCCTCGCCACACCTGGAGGGCTGGAGCACGTGCGCCACCTGGGCGTCACTTCGGGAATTTCATCGTGCGTGTTCTTTTGAATAGGAATGTACTACACACCGCCTCGGCACCACGAGCCGCCCCCGCCGCGCCTCCACAATCCACTCTCGCAACTCTACCGCGCAGCCAGCACACAACGTCGGCGAGGCCGACAAAGCTCTGCATGGCCTGGTTTATCGGGGATCGAGAGATGGCGTATTATTGGGCAGTCTTCTCATTGGCGAGTCAGACTGCTCAGCGTCGGCAGCAACGGCGCGTGAGCAGCGCAGCCACCGGCTCCTGCGGCGTTTGCAGCCACACCAAACGCCCGCGCGGGCCGGGTTGAAGCCCCAGGCTTATGTCGACGCCGGACATTGATTGTAGCCGCCGACGACCGCCGCAGGCCCTCATTCACACACCCCACAGTCCCAGTTTGCAGCGCGGGGAGGAGCGGGGAGGCTCGCGTTTGGCAGGCCAGCCCTTCCGTGGCTCGGATTTTCCGTTTCCGAATTCAAACTTGCGCCAGGTGGCGCACGTGCTCCGGCCCTCCAGGTGTGGCGAGGGGGGGCATGCAGGTGGCTTGGAGGGGCCGAAGCCACCTGGAGCCACCTGCCCAGGCCCAGGTGGCGCACGTGCTCCAGCCCTCCACGTGTGGCGAGGGGGGCGGGGCAGGTAGGTGGCTTGGAGGGGGCCGAAGCCCTTGGCGCCACCCGAGCGCTCACATGGCCACAGGCGGCGTTTGGAATCTACTCCAGGTGCTTTTTGCACTGTTTTGCCCATGGCCACAGGCGGCGTAAGCCATCTGCTCCAGGTGCTTTTTGCACTGTTTTGCCCATGTCCACAGGCGGCGTAAGCCATCTGCTCCAGGTGCTTTTTGCACTGTTTTGCCCATGTCCACAGGCGGCGTAAGCCATCTGCTCCAGGTGCTTTTTGCACTGTTTTGCTCATGGAGCAAGTGGCTGAAGCCACCTGCATTTTTGTGCAAAAGGCTCTAAAATGGTCGAAATCCCTTGTGGCGCACGTGGCGATTGCCACGTGTGCCTCGGCTAAGAGGCCTCTCCAGGCGAGAGTCAGGTGGCACGACGCGAGTCAGGTGGTGTGGAGCCTGCTACCTGGGCTTGGGGCAAATGTAGATTTCCCGAAATATTTTGAGAAATATGACAGCCTTGTTCGGAAGGAGAAATTTCCGGAAATTTACCATACCTGTGTTGACGCGAATGACACTGACGCCTGAATGACACTGACGCCCGATGACCCGCTTGACCGGTGACCGATGACCGCTGACCGCTGACCGATGACCAGCGTCAGCCTCTCCGCGGAGGCGCACCATCACTGCCGCGCGGGCCTGCCGGCTCAAGCAAGGCACGGCAGGCCCGCACGGTGCCTGGTCCAACATGGGGGACACCTTGTTTCCTTACACGGAAAGGGGCGAAACTTGAGCATGGAGTGACGGGGCGAAGAAATTTCTCGCAAATTTGCCGTGGTGGGGCACGAAATAAAGACGAAAGAAATGAAAGAAATATCCTTACGCTGGGCAGGAAATCTACATTTGCCCCAAACCTGGGCCCATCTCTCACTTCCTGTCGTCTGTTGTTTGTTGTGCCCTTGTTTGTTCTCTTGGCACCTTGGAGTGCTGGGGGGGGCGACAGGAAGAATGTGGCCCTGAGTTATGTGTACGCCAACCCAGGGTGTGTGGCAGCCCGCAGCTGGCTAGTGTGTCTTGTGAGCTTGTTTGTGTCTGTGTGTCGCTCGTGCGTGTCGTCATCATCTGTCCGGCGTCCACCCATACCGCGTTGGTGTCCAGTCCGAGCCTGGCTGTTCTTCACCTTTCTACCTACCTACCTACCCCACTACACCGGCGGGGGGCGGGCCGGCGCGGCGCGGTGTCTCTCGCTCTGACTCGCTCTCGGTTCACTCCGTCACACTCTCTATACGACAATCGACATGCCTGCGTCACACACACACACACACACACACACACACACACACACACACACACACACACACACACACACACACACACACACACACACACACACGATAATCTCACGTGCTCAATTCTCGCCCTCGCCGCTCCCGCGCCCCCACCGCGGCGGCCTCTGCCCCCTGGTCGCCGGGGCGCGGCTGCGCGGGCGGCGGCCCGTAGAGGCGGATCGACCGCTGCGTGCTCTCCTTGACCGACGAGTAGCCGACCGGCGCGAGGCGCGCCAGCTGCCGCCCCGAGCCGGCAAAGGCGTCGCGCAGGGCCGCCTCACGCCGCTCGTTGTGGCAGAGGTAGAGCGGCGAGGCGGCCCGCAGCGGGTCTCCGCCGGCGAGCACCTCGAGCACCCGCCGCAGCCGTCCGAGGTCAAAGTTGGCAAAGGGTGGGTCGCAGAGCACCGCGTCGTACGCGTACCCGTCCACGGCAGTGGGCGCGTCGAGGTCAAAGCGCCGAAAGTGCGGCAGGAAGGCGAAGCGGTCGTCGCGGTCGAGGAGCAGGTACGGCGCGCCCGCCGCCTCGGCGGCGACGGCGAGCGAGGGCGCGCACAGTAGCAGCGGCCGCTCGTGCCGCGAGAGCAGCCGGAGCAGCGCGGCGCGCGTTGGCTCGTCGAAGAAAAACTGCTCGTGCACATGTTATCTTTGGCGACACCCGCCAGCACCGCGGGCGCAAGACTGAGAGGTTGCCGGCCGAGCGGGCGGCGGCGGCGGCGTGCCCGGCGGCTGCAGGTGCCCGGTGAGCGCGGCGCTGGCGGCGGTCGGGAGAGGGTGCATACATATATATGTTACATGTGTGTGGCAGGGTTCCATCTTTTTCCGGGGTATGGTCCTGTCACCCCAAAGGTAGGGGTATGGTCCTGCCCGCCAAGACTATCTGTAGGAGAAGTGCCCTTTTCCCGGTGTTTACATTTTCCCCGCGTCCTTGTTTTTTTGTGTTCGCTCGAAAGCCCGCTGGCAGCAAAAGAGAGAGAAAGAGAAAACAAGGCCGGGTGAACAAGCAAAAGAGAGAGAAATGTGGAGAAAAGTGTTACCTCCGGTGAGATTCGAACTCACAATCTCCCGATCCGTGGTCGGGCGCCTTATCCGTTGGGCCACGGAGGCGTCGAACTGGCAGACAGTCGATGCTCGCAGTCGTGCTGCGGCCGGCGTGCCAGAGCCATGCGTTGGATGATGAGGCCCGCCGAGCAGCGCCTCATAAACAATGTGTTGTCATTTTTTTTATTAAGCTGTTGTCAAAATGAGTCAGGTGGGAGGTGGTGGTGATGGCAAGCGCAAGGCGGCCAACAGTGGGCCCGCAACCACCACAGAGCTCTACTTCGCTTCCCCGCAGCCGCACCTGCGTGTCAAGACATGGCACACGGACCGCGGACCGACGATCAACAAGGATAACGAGCTGCTCGAGCCTAATGGCAGCAATCAGAACCAGAAAGGTGCCAAAGGGTTCAAGCGGAAATCAGGTGAGCCGCTCGACTTATCACAGTACAGCCGTGGTGACGCTCACCAAGCCATCCGAGAGTACATGGCAGATCACAACAAAAATCTGGTCGGTTCGTTGGTGGCCAGGTCTTCAAAAGAGGGGGAACGAAGGAAGTCGGGGCCGGCGAGGCTGGCGAATTGTACAATCTCGTACACAAGCTGAGAGCCAAGCAGGTGAGACAGCTGGATAAGGACCCAGCTAGCGAGCCGGGCAGCAGCAGCACAACCGGCGGCGATGCGGACCCCGGCCCGAGCAGCAAAAAATCCAAGAAGGCTCCCGTACCCCGCACCACCCGCATGTCCATCCTCCCGGACGAGTCGCTCGAGGAGCGGCGCCAGCGATTGCGCACCAACAGCAGCGCACGTGCGGCACGCGATAGGCAGCACCGAGCCGACGACCACGCTCGCCGCCGCGCCGCCGCCGCCGCACCGTCCACACCTCAGCCGGACTGGTGCGAGCCACCGCCGCCGAGGCAGGGACCTGAGACAGCCGTTGAGCGGTCGCGGCGGGTCGACGTCTACTACGACAGGCTTCGCAATATGAACCAGAGCTGGCACACCTGCCCAAACTGCCACGAGCGCGACGTGAACCACGTGCCAGACGACGAGAGCCAGGTCTGCTGCTTTTGCAAAAGCGAGAAGCACGCGCGCAAGTTTGCGGAGAGCAACGGGCTGCAACTTCGCGTGGCGAGCGCCGCCGCGTCAGGCTGCTCGAGGCGTCGGGACGAAGAGAGCGGCGAGTGGGTCGACCAGTGCCCCGACGGCGCCGGCTGTGCATGCTGCGAGTGGGAGCGGCTACGGGCGGACTACGGCGACCTCTCGGCTATCGAGGAGGCGCTCGTCTCGCCAGTCACTTGCATGACAGCGGTGCTGCAGCTGCCGTCGGGGCGACAGCTCGGGTACAAGGGCTCCGTGATCAACTTTGTGAGCGAGACGGCCGCCGTCGCACGGCAGCTGCCACGCGCTCCCAGAGATCTCAATCTTATCGTCTATCGCGTGCGCGGCAAGAATGGCACGCACCAGGACTGCCGTGTGCGCAAGCGTGCCGTGTACGCCTACTTGAGGTTCTTTTCGCGCCATCACCGCTTCTTTCGGGAAGGCATCCCCGACCCGTACCACCCGGGCCAGTTCATTGTGCCGCCCTTCCCCGACCTGCCCGCGTGGGGCGAGCAGGATCCCTCGGGTTGGTTCGACTCTGCAGTCTACAACACCTTGCCTGAAGATGGAACCGTGTTTGACTGGTACGACTCGGCGGAATACAACAAACTTCCCGCCAGCATGAGGGGGGATCAGGGGCTGAGGGTCGAGGAAATCGAGGAGGACCAGGGTATGGACGAGTGCCCCGGCCTCAAGGACGACTGTAGTGATGCCGAGGGCAGCGACGACGAGGACGGCGACGGTGGTGATGGCGCGGCTCAGCAACAGCGCCGGGCCCGCAAAAAGGTGCCCTTTCGCCTCGCGCCCCTCTCGCTCCCACCGCTCGCTCCGCCCGCTCGCCGAGCACCACTCTCGCCACCACGCCGTCGTGACCCCCGCCCACCCCCCTCTCAGATCTCTGTCAACTCGCCCATGCTCCTCCGCTGGCTCGAGACTGGCAAGGGCATGCTGGCGCAAGCCGTGCGAATGTCCCTCCTCGAGCGCAACCTTGATGCCATCCGCCCTGACCACGCCGAGGCAATTCTCTGCCTACTGCATGGCGACGACCCGCGCAACACAACGAGCCGCCGCTACGATGCCATTCGCATCGACGCCCTCGCGAAAAACGTGGCACGGCTCCTCAGCCACAGAGCGCCAGTGCCGGACGAGGTGCATCGCGAGCTAGCGGCTTTTGTCGACTCGCTCGGAATCAGTCTCGTGGATGGCGGGTGCCCACACTCGGAGGCACCGCGCACCAGGGGCGGCGTCGATCCGCTCACTGGCGCCGCCGAGACGCTCGCCGCCAAGCTGCAGGGTGCAACCGATTCCGACATCTTTGACACCGACACCCCTCGCGCCGACGCCGGCAACGGCACGAGTGCGCAGCCAAATGAGATGCCGCCCCGTTCGAAGCTGCCCCTCTCCGAGTTCAAGAGCAAGGGCTACGTCACGCTCGCCTTCCCGACCCTCTTCCCCATGGGCACTGGCCACTTTGACCAGGATCGAGACTACCCGCTCAAGTGGGAGGAGTGGTCACGGCACCTGATGCGTCTTGACGACGGCGACGGGTTCTCTCGCTTTGCGTGCCACCGGCGCTTCCCCTACTTTCTGCTCAATACGCACGAGCGCTCGGTGGCCCTCCAACGAGCCGGCGTCTTTGTGAATCGCGACCCGGAGGCCAGCCGGCTCAGCCTCGGCAGGCTCCGCGCGCTAGTGGGAGAGGCAAAGTCGGCCATCTTCGGCCGGCTCTCCGTCTACGGCGCTGTGCTGCGGAACACGCCCTCCTTCTTCCGACAGCGGCGCAACGAGCTGAAGGCGATGATAGAGCAGCTCGGCGATCCACATGTCTTTGCCACCTCGTCGCACGCCGACACTCACTGCCCCTACTTGCACCAGTTCATTGTCACCGGCGCCAAGCTCACGGGCACGGCGCTCGATCCCTTCGCGCCCGGCCTCCAGCCTGACGTTCGGTACAAACGGCGCGCCGCCAACGTGGTCGCGTACCCGCACCTCGTCGCACAGTACTTTCATCAAAAGGCGTCCGCCCTCTCCACTTCCCTCCCCGCCACCCTCTTTGCCGCCCCGAGCCGTCCGCCCTCACCTCTGCGCCCGCACCCCTGATTGCAGACGGTACTCTTCTTCGAGCACATCGGCGAGGCCCTCGGTGTGGAGGCGCACTGGTGCCGCTACGAGTGGCAGTCGCGGGGCTCGACACATGCGCACTACTTCCTCTGGCTCAAGGGCGCGCCGGATGTCTCCTTCCTCAACAACTGGGTGGACGAGGCCGTGCTCAACCTTGGCGACGGCGTGAGCCTCACGGACGAGGTGGTCGAGGAGCTGGTGCGCAAGCTCAACGAGCGTGCCACCGCTGCGTCTGACTGGTGCCCCGTGGGCGGATGGGAGAGCGTCGAGGCGCCGGACGGCTCACTCGACGAGGCGAAGCTGCTGCTCGCCGTCCAGGGTGCTTGGATCAACCAGAACGGAACCCTCTTTGACGGCGACGTCGTGCCGGAGGAGTTCAAGGCGGCGCACGCGGCGGACTGGTGGCAGCGGCGCTGCGGCCGCTTCAACCAGGCCTGGGACGAGCACGAGGGCAAGCCGCACAGCAGCGGCGACATCAACTCGCACCCGTCGAGCAAGTCGCACGTCTCCGTGCCGGCCGGCACGCCCGCCAACGCGCCGCTGTGCGACGTGATTACGGACGATCGCGCCAAGCTGCTCAACAGGAACAACCGACACCTGCGCTGCTCTGCTAGCTACTGCCTTCGCCGCGACAAGCACGGGAAGGAGTTTTGTCGCTTTGGCTTCCCGCTCCAGCCCCGCGAGCTGAACTTGACCCACTTCTACTTTGACGTCGTGCGCAACAAGGGCGGCTCCGCCAAGGGCGTGCGCGCTCAGCTCTACTTCAAGATGAACGACCCGTACATGAACGTCACCAACCCGGAGCAGCTCTCCTCGCAGCGATCCAACGTCGACTTCAAGCCGATAGTCGACCACTACTCGGCGGTGGAGTATGCCACCAAGTACGCGACAAAGAAGGAGAAGGGCTCCAAGGCGTTCGACACCCTCGTGGCGCACGCGCTCAACAGCGGCGGCCGCGCCGAGGCCGAGGCGGCTGGTCGCTCTCCCATCGGCGCCTTGGCCTCGTTCCTCATCCAGACGACCGGCGGGCGAGACTGGTCCGCGCAGGAGGTGGCGCACGTCAACATGGGCATGCCGACCGTCATCGCGTCGCACGAGTTCAGAGCCTACTCCGTCTGCAACGCCTCCAAGCTCAAGGACGTGATTGAGGAGGGAGCGTCCGACGAGGCGGTGGTTGACACGAAGAACAAGTTCGACGACTACCTCTCGCGGCTGTGCGCGCACAACCTGGCCAACCACGGCGGCGGCGTGCAGGCCACCCTCGCGCAGTTCGGCGTGGCGGCGCCGGGAGTCGATGTCATCGACCGAGAGGAGATCGCGTGCTGCTCCTTCTCCGAGTTCTGGCGGCAGTACGAGTTCAAATCCGGCGGCCGCAGCAACGGCCATCAGATTGTGCGGCGTACGACACCGACGGTGGTCACCGTCGGACCATACTTCCACTCGGACTGCGCGAAGCCCGGCCACGCCAAGCGAAAGCAGTACTGCGAGGTGATGCTGCGGAAGCACATGGCCTTTGAGAGCGAGGGAGACTACAAAGACTACATCTTCAGGGAGCATGGCGGCGACTTTGAGGCCGCCTACGAGGCGTTCGCTACCCTCGACCCTGCTGCCCCAGAGGTGCGCGTAGCTCCACCGAGATCACCCGAGATCGCCCGAGATCGCCCGAGATCGCCCGAGATCCGCCCGAGATCCGCCCGAGATCCGCGCGAGATCCGCGCGAGATCAGCCGAGATTGACCCTGCTGCCCCAGAGGTGCCCGTAGCTCCACCGAGATCACCCGAGATCGCCCGAGATCGCCCGAGATCGCCCGAGATCGCCCGAGATCCGCCCGAGATCCGCCCGAGATCCGCGCGAGATCAGCCGAGATCGCTCGAGATCGTTCGAGATGGACGGGAACCACCCCGCCCACCCTCCCCAACCAGGTGTGCAAGGATGACTTTCGAGAGATCGCCTTCTTCGACGAGGGTGAGGAGATTGCCCAGAAGGAGGCCGGCGCCGAGGCGCATCCCGACTTTGGCGCGTACCACGTCAACCCGGTGTTCGAGGGCGCGGCAAAGCGGATCGGGGAGCAGAACTTCGACTGGAGCGCACGCTCAGCGAGCCACTACGTGCTCGCGGCGATCCAGGAGGCGTACAAGTGGATGGACTGGGCTCGACAGCAGGAGCGCATCATCGAGCCGGCGACCGAGGTGGACGTCGAGCAGCTCAACGATGGGCAGCAGCACGTGTACGACACCGTCGTGGCGCATGATGCGCAACG
Organism: Emiliania huxleyi CCMP1516; assembly: GCF_000372725.1. Classification (NCBI taxonomy): domain Eukaryota; phylum Haptophyta; order Isochrysidales; family Noelaerhabdaceae; genus Emiliania; species Emiliania huxleyi. The sequence continues at coordinate 178,437 of NW_005194754.1, forward strand.
CCAGATCTCGCCGACACAGCCGCTGCGCGCCCTCGTGTGCGGCACCGCCGGCTCGGGCAAGACCTACTTGATCCGCGCGCTCAAGCAGTACCTCGGCGGCGCGTGCCTCGTCCTCGCGCCGACGGGCGTCGCGGCTGATAACATCAACGGCCAGACCTACCACTCGGTGCTACCGATGCCGAGCCGCGACATTGATCGAGACGACATCATCCCGAAGGACAGGGAGCGTGTACAACGGATGGTCGGCGCGCTCGATGGCGTCGAGTACATCATCATCGACGAGATGTCGATGGTCGGCCGCCGCTCGCTCGGCCAGATCGACGCCCTGCTCAGGCACGCGCGAGGCGTCGACGTGCTCTTCGGCGGGCTCAGCATCATCCTAGTCGGGGACCACGGACAGCTCCCGCCCGTGAAGGACACGGCGTGCTACAAGTGGTCTGGCGTGCGTCACGTGACGGCGGCGCTGCGAGGCATGTTCTTGCAGCACGCTCCGAAATGGGCCCGGCGCGGCATCGAGGCGTACGAGGCCTTCACGACGGTCTTCTTCCTCGATCGCATCGAGCGCACCTCCGACGACTCTTTTCGAGAGGTGCAGCTGCGTGTGCGTGACGGGCTCGCCACCCGGGACGATGTGGAGTACATGAAGAAGCACATGCGGCTCGACGGGCGACAGGCTCAGTTTGCGTCGCCCGAGACGTACCACCTCGTGACCACGCAGGCCAAGCGAGACGAGCGGAACAACGCTGAGATTGAGGCGGCGCTCGAGAGGAAGACGCCGAGCATCACTATCCCAGCCATCAACTCGAGCGCCATCGCTGCCGCTGCCGACGATGACGACATGCGCAACTTGACCAACGACCTGTCTCTGTGCCTCGGCGCTCGCGTGATGATCACGCGGAACCTCTGCATCAAGCACGGCCTCTGCAACGGCACGGTCGGTCACGTGCACGACGTGATTGTGAACGCCAAGGGCATGACCGAGGCCGTGGTGCTCAGGGTGCGACGGGCGACGGCCCACCGCGACGGCTACAAGGGCCCCTCCTACGAACATGCCCCCGCCGGCAACTTCGACTCGTCGTGCGAGGCGCTGGTCTGCATCGGGCGCGCGGCGAGCGAGATCTATGTGAACGGAGCCGCACACAAGCGGCAGCAGTTCCCGCTCATGCTCGCCTACGCGCTGACCGTCCACAAGGCGCAGGGCCTCACGCTGCCGCGCGTCGTGTTTGATGCTGGGGAGGATGAGTGGTGCGTCGGGCTGCTCTTCGTCGCCCTCACCCGCGTGCGCAACCCGTCCGACTTTGCCTTTTCCTCGTGGCCCGGCGTCGAGCGACTCACCGAGACGATTGCGAGGAAGCCGGCGCTCAAGCTGCGCATAGAGCACGAGGCGACGCTGCGCAGCCTCGCCGCGCGGACCGCCACACGGCTCGGGCACGAGGCGCCGAAGCCAGCGTCGCGCCCGTCATCGTCGCGCCCGACAAACGGGAGCAGCAGCCTCCGCTCATGGATGAGCGGGCCAGCCTCTGCCCCCTCCGATAAGGCTCCTGCCCCCTCCGATAAGGCTCCTGCCCCCTCCGATAAGGCTCTGAGGAAGCGGCCCGCAGCACCGAGCAGTGGCGCCGAACCCAACAGTGAGCCCAAGAAGCAGGCGACTCGTCCGAGCGGAGGAACAAGCCGTGAGGTTCAGAGGAACACCGACGCTCTTGTTCAGCGCGGGCTGCCCACGCTTCGGGTGCCACATCAACTCGTCGGGCAGAGTGCCGAACCCTGGCGAGTCTTCGCAGCCATGGCTCCAAGGCCGATCCTTGAGGCACGAGTCATCGACTTCTATCATGCGTCGCCACGATGTGTCGCCACGAGGAACGCGCTCATCGCCTGGCTTCGGTGCCTCGGCTTTGACGTCACGGTCACTACAAACATGACTCAGAGAGGCCCTGCTTGTGGGTATGTGGCTGCTCGCAGCATCCAGACCATGCGAGATGCCAGCGATGGCGCGTGGCTGACGGTCGACGTGAGTGACGCCGTGCAGCAAAACTGGATCACCGTTGGGAACAACGCGCTGAACAATATGCGACGGAGAGACCCTCCTTTGGAGGAAGAGGCCGTCATGCTCGAGACGCAGGAGGTGTACTACCTGACGCAGTACTTCTACGACCAGTTTCACCCTGACGAGGGACAGGCATGGAGAGATGCCCCCGCTGGGACGAGGATCGCGTATCCGTGCTACGAGTGGCCACTCACAGTTGGCGCTCGAGACTACGTCGCTCGCCTGATTGGCGAGAGCCTGCACACCTATGTGCGTGCTGAGCGTGCTCCGCCCGCTCCGCTCCGCTACTTTGTGATGAACGACCACGAGTCCAATAGTCCTGGGTTTCATTGGATTAGTATCGCGATCGGGATGCGTTGGTCGGCCTGAAGTGTGCATGTGTGGGTGCGCGTGAACATTCATCTTTAGTAAGCTTGTATCACTCACCCCCCTTAACAACACGCGAGTTGGGTCGCTCCCACGAGCCAGTCCAGCGGGCTTTGCGCGCGGCGTCCGTTTGATGGCGCCGCGCCTCCTTCCGCTGCGCCGGCCCGCGGTCCAGGCGCGGCCGCTTCTCGCTACGCTCCTTGCGAGCCGCGCGCACCTCCCGCAGCATGCCGTTGCTCGAGCCGTACGCGAACCACAGGTCATCTCCCGCCTTGAGCGGCTTCTTGGCCACCACAAAGACGACGCCCTCCTCTCCTTGCGGCACGTACCGCACGACGTTGGCCTGCGGCTTCCTCACGCCCTGGCATCTGCCGCCAACGAGCAGCGGTGCATTCAGCAGCCACCCCGGCGAGCGCGCCTTGTCGTAAATGACCCACCACTTGTCGTCGCGCTGCATGGTCGACAGCCCCCCCTCTGTCCCAATATCCCTCGCGCGAAGCAGTGCCAGGAGCTGCTCGTGCTCCTCCTCTGACAGGCACGGCGGCGCCACGGCCGCTACGACGAATGCCGCCACCACCTCGCCCGCCGCGCAATCCGTCAGCAGCCGCAGCCCCGAGTCGCTGACGTGCTTACTGCCCTCACAGCGCCGCAGCTGGTGGTATGCCTCCACCATCGTAGCACCGCAATCACCGGCAGCCCATCGGAAGAGCGCTCGAGGAGAGGAGGGCACACACGGCAGCGACTTTAGCTGCAACGCGTCGGCCACGCGCGCGAGGCTGCCATTGCGCAACTTGACCTCCTCAAAGCTTGTTTGCCGCTCGCGCAGACGTGAGCCATCATACGCGATGTGGCCGTGGCCCTTCTGAGACAGCACGATGAGCGACGGCGCCTTGGCCGGCCCGTCGCATGGTCCCGGCCCATGGGCAGGCAGCTTCGCGCTGCACGCCCGCGCTCCTTGGTCATTCGCCTGCCGGCTCACCCAACATGTGGGAGGGCGCGACATAGGGTTCGCCCGCAGCAGCAGCGCAGCAGCCCGCAACCGGGGACTTCTTCGAGGCCCGACGAGTGCACTTCGTTACACTATGGGGGCGTAAGAAAAGGAACTTCTCGGCAGACTATATTGTCGAGCGCGTCGGAGAGGTGTTTCGCGGTTGACCCTTTTCTTCTTCTTTGCCGCCCGGCGATCGTCGGCGGGCGCGCGCGCGAAAGGTCGCGCTCCGCATGAGCATCCCCACGCCAGGCCTGTGCCCGTCGCCGGCACCGCTGGACTTCTTCTCGCCGGTAGCCGACGACACGGGAGACGCTTTGCTGCTGCTGCTACTCGACAAGGAGGACGTCTTCTGTATCGTAGTCGCGCAGGCGCTCCGCGACACGCTGAGCTGGAAGTTCTCGGCTAATGATCTCGATGCTCTCAGCAGTCGCAGCGGTGAACCGCCTCGAGAGCTTGACCAGATCCTTTGCCCTCTAATTGCAACCTGCAAGCGCTTTCGCACTTGCACTTGCATCCCACACCCACTCACTTTACGCGAGGCATACGGCATTGCGGCCGAGGAGGATCAGTTCGGCTTGACATGGCCACTGCCGGACACGCCGCTGGAGCGAGTGAGCTGGCAGTACTACACGCAGTACTACGAGGTGCCCATTGCGCCGCAGCTGCGCAAGGCCATCGAGCAGCTCGCGACGCGCATGCAGGACAAGGAGATGGCTGCCAGGGAGCAGTACGGCAAGGCGTACGACCACCTCTGGCGCATCGGGTGCGAGGCCATCGCAATCGAGGACAGCGTGTCGGAGGACCGCACCGCATGGCGGGACGGGCGCGCCATCATGCTGAACGCGTCCACCACCTCACGCAACTACCTCGTCGACCGCGTCGCCGATTCGTCCTACATCAAGCGATACGTCATCGATTCGGGCCGCTGGCTAGGGCTGCCGTTCGCGCCCCTGTGGGACCAACCGGGCTGTGACCGGGTGTTCTGGTGTAACCGTGTCGAGAACGCTCGGTAAATGCGGCCGCCGTGTGCGACTATATGCATTCGTCGTTGCGGCTCTCGGAGAGGCACTTTGTATGGGTTTACACTAGTAGCGGGGGGCCCCGCCGGAGGCGAGTTACTGATTTTCCTGAGTGCCGGACCCGAGTCTTTTTACTCGGCTCGCCTCGTCCGGCCCCAGCGCTAGAAAGCGCGCTCGCGAGAGGCTGCTGCCGCAGAGCAGAGGCGCGTGCGTCGACTACTCTCGCGGAAGCAGCTGCCGCCGCCGAGACGCGACGCGGCGTCTGCTGAGGAGAGAGAGCCAGCGCGGCGGTCGCCGACGCCGCCTTCGAGCTGTGTGCCACCTCTCGCTGGCTCGACAGCTCTGCGCGGCAGCGGACATCAGCAGCAGCCGCCACACCGCCATCCGCCTTGCGGAGCTCCGCCGTCGCGGCGGGAAGGGAGCGCGCCGTCGCTGCCGTGGCACCGAGGGCCGGAGCCCGACTCGCGCACAGTCGGACAGCGACTCGGAGGAGGTGGCGGCGGCGGCTCTTGAAAAGATGGAGCGGTGGGAGGGAGGGGAGGAGGAGGAGGAGGAGGGGGAGGAGGAGGAGGGCCCGGCGTACCCGATAGATGAGGAGGGTGGGCGCGCGCTTGTACCCAACGGCGTGATTGCACTCGAGGGCGGCGCCTTCTACGAGTGCTCCACCCTTACGAGCATCACGCTGCCGGACAGCCTCACCGCGATCGGCGACGAAGCCTTCTTCTGCTGCGACTACCTCACCGCCGTCACGCTGCCGGACAGCCTCGCCTCGATCAGCGAGAGGGCCTTCGGCGGCTGCTCCGCCCTCACCAGCCTCACGCTGCCGGACAGCCTCACCTCGATCGGCGTCGCCGCCTTCAACGGCTGCTCCGCCCTCACCGCCGAAATTATCTTATAATTAATTATAATTATAATTAATTATTACTCCCCCCACATTCCTGTGTCGACGTGATATAACATACAATTCTAACATAGCATTCACATTTGCATACACATTTGCATGGCACATGGCAGCAGCTCGCTGGATCCGTCTCTGTCGACTCAAACGGGTCCCCTACCCGTCGATTGGCAATCCAGGCTCAATCCGTGCCGTCGATGGCAGCTGTAAGGGCCCGCGAGATCCTCTTCAGATTGTCCAACTGTTTGCGCAGCTCGACGTTCTCCGCGGTGAGCTGCTCCACCTCCGGCGACTGCAGCGCATGCTGCACTGCTGGCGCCGTCGTGGTCGCCAGCTCCGCTGCCATCCCTGCCATGTCGCTGTCACTTGCAGGCAGATCACAAGCTCCCTCTCCAGCAACAAGAGACCCCGCTGCCTCCTCCACGCGCGATGCCTGCGACGCGCGAGACGCCTCTAGGTCTGCCAGTGCCCGGTTGAGCGCCTCCTTTTGCTCTCGGAACACTGCAGCAGGCAGCGGGACCATCTCCGCACACGCGATCGCATTCTTGAAGATCACGTTGGTAACTCGCCTCCGCTCACCCTCCGTGGAGAAGAGCTCGGCGAGCTCTTTCTCCGAGACCTTCCCTGCTTGCGTGCCAGAGCTGCGCTCCTGCCGCAGCCGCAGCGCGCACGCAAACACTCCCGCAGGGGTGAACTCGTAGCCACCTTCCTGCTCCCGGAGCCGTTTGGTCGCCGCCGCCGCCGCTGTTACACTGCCGCTCGCAACGCCGTCACCGCTGGTGGAGCCTCCGCCCGCCCAGTCTGCCACAGTAGCCGCAGACGCCGCCTGTTGCTCCTCCGCCTCAACGATTCTCATGCCCACACAGAAAGGACCAAAATGATGTACAAAGTTGCTGAGGCCTCTGGCAAGCAGTTTACTATGTAAACCCAATTTTGGTGTTTATAACATTTTTGGCTGGCCGCCTGGCAGCGGGGGGCCAGCCCCCGCCATGGGCCCCGCCGGCTGCGCACGGAAAATCTCCTAAGTCGATTTGTACCGGATTTTGAAGATTTTGGCAAAAGTGCGAAACCGAAAATGGCGTTTAAATTTGCGCACCTGCTGTCCGCCGCCTGCGGCGGCGCTGCGCGCCGCTGGCGCGCGCTGCGCGCGCGTTTTTGTTTGGGGTGCAGCGGCGCTGCGCGCCGCCGTAGGGGCGCCTGGGGGGGGCCTGCACAAAGGATGCGAGCTCGAGCACATCGACGCAATCGACGGCGGCATCGAGGAGGGGATCAACCTGGGTGGGGGTGGGGGATGGGTGGGGTGGGGGTGGTTTGGGGGGGGGGGGGGGGGGCCCTGGGGGTAAAAGGGGGGGGGGGGG
>NW_005194754.1:185212-195081 GCF_000372725.1 Emiliania huxleyi CCMP1516
AAGGCCGCAATTTCGAGCCTATGGTTGTCGGCCGCCGTGCACAGGTTCCCCCGCGCGATATGTTAGCACGTCGTACATCGTGCGCCGGGCGTGTGCGCCAGCTACACATCATACCGTGTTTGTCATCTGCGGCATGTCTCCTCACCAAGCCACTCTTCACTTCGACACGAGATTATGAGACCCAACCAGCAACCAAGATGGGACGGATCGCGGGGTGCAAAGGGGTACATCGTTCCTGACGCGTCGTGGTGTGGTGTGCTCGTGGTGTGTGTGTGGTGTATTCATGTAATTAACTGACGTGGGTATAGGTGTGGGTCGGGGAAGGAGGATGTGTTGTAAAGGGGAGTTGAGTTGGGGTTGTGTTTTTGTGATTTGTGTCGTGATGGGGTGTGGGTGCGAGGAATGATGGGATGGGGATGATGAATGAAGGGGTCGTGTGATGAGTGAGGAGATGGTGTCGTCGTGTGGTGGTGATGGTGTGTGGAAGTGTGATGTGAAGGTGGGAGGGTGTGTGATGGAGGATGGTGTGATGGGGTGATCTGGTGTGATGTGGTGAGGAGGATGCATGGTGGTGGTGAGGAAGGCGTATAGGAGGTGTGGTTGACCTGGTGGATCTTGGTGGATGGTGGATGGTGGATGGTGAGGAGGTGTGAGGAGGAGGAGGAGGAGTTATACGGGAGGCGGTGTCATGGCGTGTGTAAGCGTGAGTGACTGAGGAAGCACGTGCGATGGAGAATGCTTCGGGGTGAGGAGGTATGGTGAGGAGGTGTGAATGTGGTGGTGAGGAGATGTAGATGTGGATGTAGGAGGTGTTTCAATGTTTTCTCTCGCCGTTACAGGTTTTGAAGTAACTCGGGGCAAGAATGGTTTATTTTTTTCCTCGAGCGCCGGATAACCCATTCTCTGGCGAGTATAGAGACCACGCCTGCTATTCACAGCACAAGCCCTCGCCGGGGGCTCGAGCATGCGCAGCGAAAAGCAGGCGTGCGGCAAGCGGAGCTCCCCACCGGCGCCGCCGGCGCGCTCGCTTCGGCGGATGAAGGTGGTGGGATGGGTGGAGGTGGGATGGGTGGGGTGGGGTGGGTGAGGAGGGAAGTGGTGGGATGGGTGGAGGTGGGATAATGGGATGAGTGAGGTGGTGGGATGAAGAGGTATGGGATGGGTGAGGGGGTGGGATGGGTGGTGGGATGGGTGAGGTAGGGATGTATGTGAGAGGTAGAATGTGGTTTAAATAATAGTGTGTGTTGTTTGGTTTGGTGTGATATTGGGATGGTATGGTGAATGATTAGAATGTGTGCGTTCATCATGATACGTTTAAAGCATAGGATCCGACGCGTGGTGTTCGTGGGGGCCCCGTGGCGACAGCCGGGCAGGCCTCTCGCGACGGCCGATGGCGACTGGCCGGCGCTGTCGGCGGGCGAGTTTGCGGCGCACGCGCTGCGCGTAGGCGGCGCGTGGGCGGGTGGCCCGCCCGGCCGTCGGTGAGCACCGGACGCGAGGGTCGGTCGGTCGGCTCCTGACTCGCTGCATGCATATAGTAGCGATGAGCTCACTAGCTAGAGCTCACACTAGAGGCTGTCATCGCATTCGCCCTGGGACCCAGCGCTGACTTCTGACTGTCGTTGCGGTCTATCCCTTTCTCCGACTGTCTGAGCTTGTGCGTCTTGGGTCCTGGGTTTTGTTTTGACCGCGCAAGACATAAAAGGGTGGCTAAGGGCTCTGCTCGCAAGGCGCCCGCGTCGCAGACGCGGTACCATTGACAAATCTGCAATATACCCCCACACGAACAAATAGCAAAATCCGAATACCGTGCACGAACTGCGTGATGTGGGCCGTGGACGGGGGCAAGCGCCAAGCCTTCAGCTGGTGCCAAGATATGTTTTACGGGAGCACTGCAGCAACCGCAGCCGGGGGCTATTGCAACACATATGGAGAGCCTCCTGCGTGACCTCGGGGACGCGCGCGACGCTGTAACAACCTGCCTTTTGACGATGCGCTGCGCGACAAGATAGCTACCGAACTGGATCGCTGCTCCGCCTCTCGAGCGCATGTTGGTGACGAAGCCGCCGGTCAAGCGGTGGGCGGAATTGGTCAGCCGGCAGAAGGATCCGTCCATCAAGACGCGTCGTCAGGCTGCGCTCACCGCCATGCTGCGCGTCGTCGACCGCCTCCCCGCTCGGGGGCCAAGCCAAGGTGCTGCGTACTCGAGTAGCCTTACTGTAGGAACCTTTCATGCTCCAAGGTGACGCAGCCAGCCCCATCCGCCCCCCTTGCACAGACTCTTCCCGCTTGACTGAAACCAGAGGGGTGAGGAACCACCCCGACCCAGTTAATGGCGCGTCGGGGCCAGCGCCTCAAATGCGCCCCAACCCTCCACTGCTGCCGCCTCATCCTGCGCTGCCACCGGTGCGCGCCGGCTCGAGGCTTTCCGGGCACACGAGGACACAAGGCGGCAACGTCTGCCCACTGTCCGCGCAGGTGTGCGGCGCTCGTCGAGATTGACGGCAGGGCGTTGCCGTTGGGGCGGCGATGTTGGAGGGTGCGCGTGCGGGTGAGGCGTCCGCGGGTGACGCGTCCGGCCGCTAGTGTGCGCACCCTCGAGCCGTCACGACCCCGACCGTCAGCTTCTCTGCGTGAATGTGTATGGCTAGCGTGCTTCCACTGCGCGCCCGCGCCTGCGGCGCCGCCGCGGCTCCCCACCCTTTTGCGCAGCAACACCTTAAACTTTTCAGGCCCTCCAAATTCGGGTCGGAGCGTAGCGGAGTGGGCCCCGAGTTTGAAAAGGGCGCCGGACGCTTGCGTCCTAGCCTCCAACAACGCCTCCCCGGCGCAGAGGGGCCCCCGGAGGGATGCTCAACCGCTCCACGCCACGCTGCTTGCGGCGGTCCTCTTCCCAGCTCCGCTGAGGGCCCACACGTTATTCAGGCCAGCGCACAGCGCCATAGGAGGTATTTTCTTCTCAATAACAAGGCTGTGAACGAAGTTGTGCGTTTACGTGAACGAAGTTGAGCACGCCGGGCGGGAAGACGCTCACACATATACATCGCAGTACAGCCTTTGTGCTTTTCCTGGAGCAAGATGATCCCACTCTTCGCGGCCGTCGCCGCCCTCGCGCTACTGCCTGCGCACCCCACTCCGGGCCAGCGCGGTGCGCCGCTGCACATAGGCCGCGCCGTCTCTCCGCTCGCGGCGCTCAACCGGAAGCAGCGGAGGCATCACCTGCAGCCTTCCGGCACGCCGTACCCGACCGCGCACCCAGCCACCAACCTGGAGCCGACGGAGTGCGCCGGCGTCACGGAGGAGCACGCCTTCGAGCAGTACTTCTTCGACGAGGCGACGCGAGCGGCGCTGCTCGACCTCCTCCTCGCGCGCCACTCCCGCCCGCTGCTGCTGTGCGCGCCTTCGCTCGCCGTGGAGGCGGAGGCGCGCGGCGCGCCGTACCTGCTGCTGGACCGGGACGAGCGCTTCGGCTTCCTACGCGGCTTCCGGCCGTTCGACCTCGAGCGGCCAGAGCCGGAGACCGCGGCCGACTTCGCCTTCGACTGCGTGCTGTGCGACCCGCCGTTCAGCAACTTCGAGCTCGCGCGGCTGCGGGAGGTGCTCAATACGCTCGGCGCGGCCGCGGCGCCACTGTACCTGTGCTACAACGCGCGGCGCGAGGGCGCGCTCGTGGACGCGTTCGCCGGCTCGGGGCGCGAGCTTGTGCGCATGGCGGGCGGGCCGCTGGGCTACACGTCGGTCAAGGCGAGCACGCAGCAGCACATCTTCCTCTACGGGCCGCCGTGGCCGAGCGTGGGCGTGCCTTCGTGATTGAACAGTCTCTCGCACGTTGGTGGCGGTTGCACTCCAGCAGTCATCAACCTCACATCCATGGGCCCAAACCATACAAGTTCACCATATTACGTTAAAAACCCCATCAATCACAACCGCCGACATCCACAAAAACACACCACTCCGGCGCCCTTGCCTCCACCGCCCTCGCCTCCACCGCCCTCACCCCCACCGCCCTCGGCCTCATATTAAACAATGTGATCGGTGAGGAGGTGGTGTGGGGGGGTGGTGATGGTGATGGAAAGGTGTGATAGGTGTGTGATGGATGGTGTGAGATGGGAGGATGAAGTGAGGGTGTGTGGTAGTGATTGGAGTGATCTGACTGTGTCGTCATATACAGACGACTGTAGGGTGCACGTAATAACTCGTACACAAGTTTGGGGTGAAGGTGTCATACGACACCGGGCTGTGACTTAGCACATGAAGAGGGTGACTACCCCAGCTCGCGCACCGCGCTTGCTCAAGCAGTCAGGGAACTATTTACGTGCCACTATTGCTGAGGTGGGGCAGTCTGGCTGGAGGTGATTCTCCGGGTCAATTCTGGAGCACTTGGAGTTCTGGAGGTCATTCTCCGCTATCTCCTGCGACATGGTGATATATGGTGTTATGTGGTGTGGAGGATGTATGCAGTATGGTGATGGTGAGGAGGTGTATTGGAGGAGAGAGGGGTGATGGTGATGAGGTGTGTGGAGGAGGAGGAGGAGTCAATGGAGGAGGTGTGATGGTGGTGTGAGTGTGAGTGATCGAGGAGGTGTGATGGAGGGGGTGAGGAGGTATGGTGAGAGAAGGAGGTATGAAGGTGGTGGTGAGGAGATGTGGATGTGGATGTGGGATGTGGGATGTGATGGTGAGGAGGTGCGAAAGGAGGTGTGATGGTGAGTGAGGAGGCCGCGGGGACTGCGAGGAAGCTGCCGCGACGGTGACGGCGAGGAGGCGGAGGCGGGACGGCGACGACGGCGACGGCGAGGTGATCCCGTCAACCTGTGACTCGAGTGCTGGCCGGAGCTAAGAAACCAGACAGAGGCGCAGTCAATCATTCGCAGTTTATGGAATGGAAGATACAAGGTCAAGGAGACGGAGGAGCAAGCAACGAGCGCCCTGGCGCGAGCGAGCCAAACAAAGACAGTCGTTCGGGGCCGTCAGAAAACACGCCCGCGAGCGAGTTCTTTACCATGTTGCAACCCTTGTTCCGCACTGTGCTGTGAACAGAGCACCAACCAACAGCTCTCAGAGGACCCCCCGGTGCTGGGGTGCTGCCAGCAATTCACCTACCGGCGAGCGGAGCGAGAGAGCCAAAGAGCTGGGGCCAAATTGGCGCTGTGTGAGCGTCGTTTGAACCGATGTTTCGGCGGGCACTTCTCACCTACGTCCTTGTGGCGGGCCGCCAGGCCCGGAAGCAGATGAGAGGATCAGACACGGCGCGCTATCTGGGCTCGGAGGTCGGCAAAAAGGTTATTGCGCAACCGACACCACAGGATCGTCGATCGAGGACGAGGTAGGTGCACGCTGCTGAAGCAATGCACCTACATAGAACATAGTGCGGGACCTGGTGCAGCAACCAACAACCTGGATGGGGACGGGGTGCTGCTCAACCGGGTCAAGGTAGCAGCCCACACCCGGCGTCGCTTTTTGAGCGACGCTTTGGTACGCCTGCGCAGGGGCCGCAGGGCGGTCAGTTGTGGGGCGAGGCGGTGCCGGCCGCGGGCCGGGTGCAAGGCGCCGGCCTCGGCGCCGCCTCGGCGCGCCGCACGGGCGCGGCGAGCCTCTGAGCGGGAGCCGAAGGTTTGCTGCGGTAGGTAGGTGGGAGGGAGGGAGGGTGGTGGGGTGGTTTGACTTTGCCGCATATGCCGTCCCTAGCTGTGAACAGCAAAGGTAGGTAGGTAGGTAGAAAGGTGAAGAACAGCCAGGCTCGGACTGGACACCAACGCGGTATGGGTGGACGCTGGACAGATGATGACGACACGCACGAGCGACACACAGACACAAACAGGCTCACAAGACACACAGCCAGCTGGCTGCCACACACCCTGAGTCGGCGTACACATAGCAAACCGGGACAGTATTCTCTTCCGCCATGGCGCCTAGAAGTCCGCCCCTGCCCCTCCACCCGCCCCTCCACCCGCCCCTCCAGCCCCCTCCCCGCTCGCCGCCCTGCGGGTTGACCCGCTACGACACCACCGGCGCCGCCTGGACCTACGACTTTGCGCCGCTCGCCGCTGCGCCGCTCACAGCTGACGGCGAGCGCTTCAGCTTCCGGCTCGCGCTCTGCGGCGTCGCGGAGGCAGCTTGCCGGCCAGCCGCGTGCGTCAACGCCAGCGTGTGCGAGCCGTACGACGAAAACCTCGCCCAGCACGGCGCGGCGGTCGCCTTTGTGCGAGGTGCGGTCGCACCGGGGCCGGCAGGCAGGGGCGGCTGCTTTGAGGAGGGGCCGCAGCGCAGCGCGGCCGCCTGCACGGCACCGTGCAGCGTCCTCGCGCCAGCCACGCTGCCAGCGAAGAAAGGCGGCGAACTGCAGCCGCACTCCTCCCGCTGGGAGCTCTCGTCAACCGAGCGTCAACCGCACGTCAGCCCGCTGCTGCGGTTCTCGCCGCAGGCGCGGCGCCGGCTCCACACACCGCCCGCCAGCCCGCTCACACGTCCGCCCACTCCGTGCTGCCGCCCGCTCACTTCTCCGCCCTCCCCCCCCACCGCTGCAGCAGCCGGGCTGGTTCCGCCTCCCGGGCCCACGCCGCAAGCCCAGCTCGGAGCCGCCTCCCCGCATCAACTGCACAGAGGGCGGCCGCAGCACACGCCGCCTGACCGTCCTCGTCGAGTGCGACGCCGAGGCGGCCAGCGGCGCCGGCGCCGTCCTCCTCCCCCCCGCGGACGAGTCCGCCTGCGAGGTGCACCTGACGGTGGGTGCTGCACCGCCGACTCCAGCCCGCGCCCTGTAGCCCGCCCCGCTCAGCCCAAGGGCGTAGACGCCCTTACCCAGCCCCGGCACTGCGCCCCGTCCCCGTCCCTCAGGTGCGGACACGCCTCGCCTGCTTCTCGTTCCGTTGGCGCGCGGGCGACTGGGGCGCGTGCGACCCGGCCGCAGGCGTCGAGCGGCGCCAGGTGGGACACGTCGAGGCGTCCTCTGTCCACCAAGTCAATAGTTCATCGTCATTCATCAATAACTAATAGGTGGCATGCGTCGAGGCGTCGGGCCGCTCAAACGCGTCGGACAGCGCGCTCTGCGCCTCCGCCCCCCGCCCCGCCACCACCCAGTCGTGCGTCTTGCCCGCCCGCTTCTCCCCGCCGCCGCCGCCCTCGCTCCACGCCGCCCTCGGCGGGGGCGCTCTCCTCGCGCTGCTGCTCGCGCTCGGCCTCGCGACCGCCGCAGCGAGTGCGGGGGCGCGCGGAGGCCGCCGGCGAGCGAGCACCAACCGGCGGTCTGCCGACCACACGGGACTCTCCTCTAGGCGCGCTCGATTGTCGCGAGACAGCGGGCCGTCCTGCAGCGCCAGCGGCTGCTGGCGATGACGCAGTCCTACCAGGCGCTCTCCGCTGTCCCGAGCCGAGGGCCGCGCGACGGCAGCGACGCCTCGCCGGCGGCCGGCGACGCCGCGGCGCGCTTCGACACGTCGGCCGGCGGCGTCAGCAGGGAAGGCCTCGTGGCGGCGGCGCAGCCTAGCCTCGCCCAGCCGCCTGCGCCCGACTCGGCAGATCCGGGCGGTGTGCTCTCGTGAGGGGGAGGGGGTACAACTTGGGGTACACATGTACACTCCGTGCTCACTGCGAATCTCAGAAGCCTCTTGCGTGCGTATAGTGTAGAACAGAGGGCAGGTTAGAGAGAGAGAACCGTTGTCCTCGGTAAGACTTGTGGGCAGGCGACCGTGTGTCAATCTCAAGCGTCAAGGAGATGCGCCCTCAGCCCTCTCTCGCGTCTCAGCACTCAGTCTCACACGGCAAACTCCAAATAAAGAGGAGTCGGGCTGTGAGAAAGAAAAAGACAGGTCTTTCGTTCCGCGTCTGACTCTGAGCCGAGCGTGCGACGTTGATTTTCCCAGACGAGATGCCAGATCCCACCGGGCACACCGGATACGGTGGGGGGTGCACCCCAGGTAGCAGATTGAGACGCGCGCGGCGCGTCACCGAGCCGCGTGCGCCCCGCACCCCACGACCTCAGCTCACACACAACATAGAACACACCGCACACATCGACACATGACTCATGAGCTGAGAGGGTCTCACGTCTATGACATACACGTCAAACGCCGTACGATCTGACAGAGTCGCTGGAAGCGTCAAGCCTCCACGCGGCTCCAGCCGTGGCCCACTGCGCGCCGCTCCGGCGAGGGCAGCCACGATCCCCTCCGCGAGCGGTGCTCGTGCGGGGGGAGCCGGCTCGGCTGGCGGGGCTTCTGCCGGTCCGCGGTCCGGCTGTGGCGGCTGCGCACGAGGCCGCGCAAAGCCTCCGCGAGGCGCGCCTAGTCGCACAGCCACGAGCTCAGCGGCGCGTGAGCGGCTGTGCGGCGCTCTCCTCTCGCGCACGCAGGCGCCTCGCGGTGCTTGGGCACTCTCCGGCGCAGGGCCTCTGGCAGCAGGTCGTGGCGGGTCACAACGCCGACCGGCTGGTTGCGCGTGTCGATGATCCACAGCCGCGCGAGGCCAAGCGAGCGGAAGAGGTGGTGCAACCGCGGCAGCGGGGTGGTGTGCAGCACGGCCACGGGAGAGAGCTCCATCACCGGTCGCAAGTCGATCAGCTGCTCCTCGTCCTGCGGCGGCAGCGGCGGCGCCTCGCGGCGCGCGCCCCTCGCGCGGATCAGGTCGACCTGCCGGCGGGGAGGCCTCAGGCGGGGGTGAGGGAGAGAGCTCTCCCCAGGGGCCTAGGGCGGGCGGGTTTCGGCACCAGGGTGAGGGGAGTCGTGGCCGGCACAACGCCGCCAGCGCCGTGTCGCTCGTCCCTCCTGTCCAGGCGCATCGCCTCGGCGCTCCCGAGCTCCACGCTCGCCTCCCCAACCTCGGACGCGGCGTACTCCTGCTGCCGCGCGCAGCGGTGCAGCGACGGCGAGGAGGGCGGCGACGGCGGCAGCGAAGAAGGCGGCGGCGACGGCGCAACTGACGACGGCTGGGTCGGCGACGGCACCAGCGGCGACGCCGTCCGGCTGGTGCCCGCGAGGCCCGGGGCCAGGAAGGGGTCCCCCTCCGCCGCCGGTAGCCCCGCGCCAGCCGGCTCGCCCTCGCGCGGCGAGGGCTGCAGCGCGCGCGAGGGGGCCGCGCTCGCCAGCGCCGCCGTCTGCTCCCGCAGAGCCTGCGCCGCTCGAACCGCTTGCGGGAGCGGCTCCCCCGCCGGCGGGGGAGCCGCCCCGCCCGCCGTCCACGGGTGCTCCTCGGGTGCTCCTCGGGCGCTCCACGGGTGCTCCTGGGCGTACCGGATGCTCCTCGGGCCGCGAGAGCTCACCGGCGAGGAGGAGCGCGACGTGGCGGCGCTCGCCGACGGCGGCGGCGGCTTCGAGCCGGGCGACGGGTTGCGGCGCAGCACGAAGGCGCGGCGGGCGAGGAGGGCCTCGAGCTGGTAGCGGAGGACGCAGCCGGAGAGGTAGCGCCGCCCGTTGCCGCCGTGCGTCACCACGGCGTAGGCGGAGTGCTTTGTGGTCCGCAGCACGCGCGAGATCGCCCCCGCGTGCTCCACCTCGCTCAGGCAGACCGGCTCGGGCGCCATGACGTCCTCGGCGCACGCGCAGAGGGCGCCCCGAGGCGGCTTTGGCGGCAGGTAGGGCCAGCGGGCGAGGTCGATGGCCGCGTCGTAGAGCGAGTCGTTGAAGAGGTCCGCGGTGAGCTTGGCCGCGAGGATGGCGGCGGTGAGGGGCAGCAGCGAGGCCGCGTCGTTGGACACCTCGCACACGATGACGGTGAGGGAGATGGTCATGCGCGTCACGCCGGCGAGCATGGCGGCCGCGCCGACGAGCGCGTAGAAGCCGGCGTCGGCGGCCGAGGGGTCGGCCTCGTTGACGAGCTCGCCGAGGAGGCGCCCTGCGGCGACGGGGGGGGGGGCGAGGGGGGCTTCTCCCTTC
>NW_005194754.1:195367-196839 GCF_000372725.1 Emiliania huxleyi CCMP1516
AAGGGGGGGGGGGGGGGGGGGCTCTCCGCGTGGGGCGGGGAGAGAGGGCCGCCGGCCGAGCGGGCGGGGGGGCAAGCGAGGAGCGGGGAGGGGGGCGGAGCGCTGTCTGGGGGCGGAGAGCGGTGTCTGCGTCGCACCGCCGAGGGCGCCGATGGTCATGCACGGCACGAAGAGGCCGGACGGGATGGCGGCGCCGTAGGTCACGACGGCGAGCGCGAAGGCGAGGAGGAGCGAGACGAACAGGGCGGCGGGCGTGAAGAGGACGCCGTGCGCGCCCTTCGCGAAGAGCGCTCGGACGACGTGGTGCTGCGACGAGAGGGTGAGCGACGCCATCTCGTTGTACCTGAGTAGGAGTTAATTAGTTCATTAATTCGTTAGTTAACTAACAGCTAACTAATCTCGCTGTACCTGAGTAGGAGTCGGAAGTCTCAGACAACTCATTCAGAAGGAGGGCGTATCGACGCCATCCCGATGCACTCGTTCGAGCCGGCGCAGCGCACGTCGACCAGGACCGACGCCGCCGCCTCGTCCCTCGCCTCCCTCGATATCTCGAGCGGGCTGGCGAGCCGCCGCCCGAGTGAGCCAAGCCAAGACGGCGGCCCGCTCGGCGGCGGCGGCAGCGACGGCGGCAGCGGGAGCGACGGCGGGGGAGAGGGCGGCGGCGGTGACAGAGGCGGCGGCGGCGTCAGAGGCGATGGCGGCGGCGGCGGCGGCGGCGGCGAGGGCGGCGGCGAGGGCGGCGGCGGGAGGGGCGCCGCCACCACGACGTGGCGGACGGCGGCCGAAGTCACGTTGACCGACCTGCCGAGCTGCGAGCGGACCGCAGCCTCGATCGCGTCGCCGAGCCTCCACGGGTCCGCGAGCGCCTCGCGCGCGCGCGACCCAAGCCCGCCCTTCTCGCCGGTCGCGTCGCCGGTGGCGTTGCCCGCCTCCGCCTCCGCCTCCGCCTCCGCCGTCTCCTCGACGCAGACCGTCGCTCCGGCGGCGAAGTCTCCCCGCGACTCGACCGCCACCCGGGCGACGCGCCAGGCCAGCTCCGCGCGGATCACGCCGTCGATGGCGCTGATGTTGAGCGGCGCGGGCGGCGCCCACCCGCCCTTCTCGGCGCAGCAGCCGCCGCAGTCGCACCCGAGCCGCGCCAGAGCCCCGCACGCGAGCAGCGCGCTCAGCTCGCCGCAGGTGGCCTGCGCGCACGCGCTGTTGCAGCGCGGCGCCAAGTCGAGCCCGAGGACCACGCAAGACAGCGACCGCCCGCCCGGGAAGATGGGCGGCGGCGACGGCAGCGGCGGCGGCGGCGAGGGCGGAGGCGCGGCCGGCGGCGGCGAGGGCGGCGGCTGCCACGGCGGCGGCAGCGTGGGCGGCGGCGGCGCGAAGGGCGGCGCAGCGGGCGGCGGCGCCGGCGGCCGCGGCGGCGGAGACGGCGGCGGAGACGGCGACGGCGGCGTTTATGGGGGAAGACGTCGCCCTCGATG
>NW_005194754.1:196939-203866 GCF_000372725.1 Emiliania huxleyi CCMP1516
GAGGGCGGCGGGCGAGGGAGGGAGGGGGGCATTTTCCCGCTTCGTGGCGGCGGGAGGGGGGGGGGGAGCCTCGAGCACGCGCAGCCGCCGGCCGGCCGCGAGGAAGGAGAGGAGCCGCTGCGCCGCGGCCGAGCGGGCGAGGGAGGGCCAGCGGGCGAGCAGCCGCTGCAGCGGCGCGCCAGAGTAGAGGCGGGCGCGGGCGCGGTTGATGGCGCCGTTGATGGCGTTGAAGAGGGCGCCGAGCAGCCCGCCGGCCACGCCCATCAGGACAAAGACGGGCACCTCGCGCACGTTGTACTGCAGCCCGCCCGAAAAGTTCGGGATGAGGACCGGCGGGCCCTCGGAGGCGATGATGCCGGTCCAGAGGCCCGAGAAGAGCCACGCGACGGAGAGCGCCGCGACGATGGCGGCGAAGAAGGCGCGCCACGTGAGCGACTGGCTCCAGTGCGTGCTCACCTCCTCGAGCGAGAAGAGGACGCCGCCGATCGGCGCGTTGAAGGCGGCGGCGACGCCCGCGGCGGCGCCCATCGAGACGAGGTCGCGAAGGTGGCGGTCGCCGTCGAGGATGCGAACCTGTGCTAGGTGGGGGAGGGGCGTGGGGCGGCGCCTCTTCGCAGCTCGCGGCTCGCCGGCGGGAGGGGCGGGAGGGAGAGGCGGGGAGGGAGGGGCGGGGAGGGAGAGGTGGGGAGGGAGAGGTGGGGAGGGAGGGGCGGGAGTGCTGGGCGGGAGGGAGAGGAGGGAGGGAGAGGAGGGAGGGAGGAGGGAGAGGCGGCTGAGCGGCGGGCCTGCGCCGCGGCCGAGGTGCAGCAGGAGAGAGAGAGCAGCCTGCTCTGCCACCTGCAGGAGGGGGCGCGGGCCGCCCTCGGGCGGAGGCTCGTGCGGAGGGGGAGGGGCCGCCGGCTCGGCCGCGCCGCAGCACGAGCCGCCCGATGCCGGCGCCGAGCTGGACCATCGGCCCCTCGCGGCCGCAGGGCAGGCCGGAGGCGACGACGAGGGTGATGCCGGCGAGCTTGACGAGGAGAGTGCGGGCGGAGAGCGCGCCGGGCACGCGCACCCCGTTGAGCTCCACCTGAGGAGGGGCCGGGCGGCGCGCGGGTGAGGGCGAGGGCGAGGGCGAGGGTGGACGAGGGCGGGGGTGGGCGAGGGGCTGGTGTGGCGGCGGAGGCGTCTCGCGGCCTTGACCGGGTGCCAGCCTCTCCCGCTGTGTGGACTGGGGTGCGGGACGCCTTGACCATCGGGATGCCGGAGCCACACGCGGCCGGC
The DNA here is from genome assembly GCF_000372725.1 of Emiliania huxleyi CCMP1516. Classification (NCBI taxonomy): domain Eukaryota; phylum Haptophyta; order Isochrysidales; family Noelaerhabdaceae; genus Emiliania; species Emiliania huxleyi. The sequence continues at coordinate 198,203 of NW_005194754.1, forward strand.
GCCCAGAGCGAGACGGCCGCCGCGCCCGCCGCGAGCGCGACGCAGAGCGCGGTGAAGAGCGGGTACGCCAGGATGGCGCCAAACGGGAAGCTGAGCAGCCAGAAGGTGATGCCCCACTTGGCTCGCAGCAGCAGCTCGGCGCAGGCGTTGGACACATAGGCGGTGGCCCTGGTGAAGGGCGCGGGAGCCGGAAGAGGTGAGCCCCGGCCGCTCGCGCGAGTGGAGAGGGCGCCTCGCTGGTGCGGCGGGGCCGGGCTCGCCCGATCAGGACGCCGAGCACGAGGGGCGCGAGCGTCGTGTTGAGCAGCAGCATCACTCGCTCCTGGTCGGTAGTGTGGCTGCTCTGCGCCTCGTGCCGCAGCTGGGACGCGGCGCCGACGTACTCGTACGACTCAAAGTCTGGCGCGGCGTCGGGAGCCGGCCGCTCCCGCGCAGGCGCGAGGCGCTGGGTCGGGTCGGAGGAGGAGGACGGCGGCGCCATGCGGAGGAGGAGGTCCAATGCGCTCAGGAAACGCGCGGCCGCCGACGCCGACGCGTGCAGCGAGAAGCCGAGGTGGGGTCGACCGCCAAGCTTTAGAATTTTGAGAAATGCGCGCCGCCGCCGCCCGGTTGATGACTGCACTCCAAGTGCTCCAAGTGCGTGCGTGCGCAAGTGAGTGCAGAGTGGTGGTGTGGGGCGTGCAGTGTGGTGTTCATTAGCTCCGAGTAGAGGGGGCGTCCTGCAGTTAAGGGGAAACCCGGTACGCGGGGCTAACCCTCGGAGACCCGTGTTTACTTTAAGGCCCTTCCCCTGCGAACGCGCACCCCCCCTTAGGGGTCAGGGCTCTCTTGCCCGTAGCCCGATACCGATCATCCGGCCCGCTGGGTGCGCTTCTTAGCTCCCCGGCCCTGGATGTGAGGTTAATGACTGCACTCCAAGTGCTCCAAGTGCTGCCAAACTCTCATCTCTCTGACTGGCCACGAAATCGCACAGTGACAGTCAGACATGCAACACGGGGTCCCAGGGAAGGCAAGCAAAAACCCTATCGCGCGCGGGCGCTAGACGCCGACTCGGAGGCCGCACCGGTCAGCACCGGTCATGCGCGCAGCCGGAGAGAGAGGGAGGCAACCCTGTCTGCACGTCTCGCGCGCGCGTGAACAGGGCTAACGCACACGCCAAAGGAGGGGTGGGAGATCAAGGCACCAAGGATTGATGATTGATACGAAGGCGAAACACAAAAAAGAAAGAAACCCGACACCTCAAGGGAGGGACATGGGAGGACGGCACGCCAGCTGCGGCACGCCGCCACCACACAGGGATTTTAAGGAGATGGGCGTCTGCCTCTTCCTATCTCTCTTCCCGAAACACAGTAAATAAATAGAGCATAGGGCGACAACCCGACAGGCAGACCCCGACAAACAAACGCACAGCTGCCGACCGAGATGGGCGGGTGCAACATCGACACCGCCTTCTCGCGAGCCGACAGCGACTTCTCCATGTCGCTCCTCAAGAACTGGCGCACCCTCGTCGCCCACAACCCCGACTTCGCCCTCGACGAGGGAGGTGCGTCCAAGTACCCCGCCATCGCCGCAGCTATCGCCACCTACGAGTCCACCCTCTCGGACTGGAAGGAGGTGTGCGAGAAGCGCACCGCCCGCGACAAAAATAAGTACTACACCGTCCGCGGCGGCTACCTGACTGAGTTCTACCCCAAGTGCCAAGAGCGTCCCGCTCCCCGAGCCCGAGTCCCTTCCAGCTTCTACCGACGCGATTCTCAATGGCACTTGCAAATCCACGTACCCGCGGCCGCGGGCGCTCGCTGCCATCAAGAATCACAAGGACTGGTTCGCGCTCCTGGAGCTCGTCAAGGCGCGGGATGTGCACGTCAAGAACAACCCGTCTCTCGGAGACAGCGCCGTCAACAACCGCGAAGCCACGCGCCTCGTCTCCGCCTCAACGCCTTTCGCCGGCAAGGCCCTCAATGTCCGTGTCGACGGTACGTACGCCACCGCCCTCTCCTCCGACACCCTCCAGGACGAGCTCCAGCGGAAGCTCGGCCTTTGGCTCTCCGCGGCGCTTCCCACCCTTCGGGTCGCGCTCGAGCGGGGCATGCCAGTCGATTTCTTCGGCGGACTACCTTTACAACAAGGCCCACCACCGGGCGGCCAGATAAGCCTCTCTCAGGATCTCAGACACCCCTCTCAGGATCACAGCACCGGCGGGGGGGCGCCTCAGGATCAAGCACCCACGGCAGGGTCTGTGGGGATCAGCAGACCTTGAGGGGGCGCCGGGCGGCGGCCCCACGACGGCGTCCTCGCCGCCTGGGCGGACGCGATGCGCGCCCCGGCCAACGCGCCGGTCGTGCACGGCGACAAGGAGAAACCAGAGCTCACCCGGCAGTACAACGAGGGGTACAAGACTGACCTCGCAGAACCCCATGCGGGGCCGGGAGGGTGCGATGAAGTGAATGAAATCAAGCTCTGGACGCCCCTCCTCAAGACCTCCTCGACGGGCGTTGGCAACGCCTCGAGTGGCGGCACACCCGCCTCCGTTGGCCACTCCTACGCCTTTGGCAACACCGAAGAGAAGGCCCGCCGCCTGAACATGGGCTGCAAGGCGCGCGGGCAGCCCGGCCAACCCTTCTCCCACAAGACCGCGGCCACGGCTACGTCAAGGCGCATCGCGGTTTCTACCACGACGCGATCTTTGTCAAGCGCAACAACTTCAACCTGCTGCTCCACGAGACGTCGGCGGCGGCTTCTCGCCCACCGCCGTTCTCAAGCTGCACCGCCGCGCGCAAGCCGCAAGGTTGCGCGCGGCAGCGTTGACCGCACGGCCTACTCGCCCAAGTACTCGCTCTCTTTTATGTCCCACCATGCAGAGCGCATCTCTCTCTCTCTGTTGTGCGAGGCGTGAACCGCGCCATTCGCTCTCACCTGGCAACCCTGTCTGCACGTCTCGCGCGCGCGTGAACAGGGCACAAGCGTGCGATGCTGCGGCACTGCGCCAAGAGGCGCAGCAACCTCGACCCGGGTGATGCTCGAGTCCGCAACGCCCACCGGGCGAATGCGATTGCCTGGCCCTATCGCCAAACGGCCCTGATCCTCCTCTTGTCTGGCAGCAAACGCAAGCTGCGGCACAAGGTAGCCGCGTTGGCGCAGAGGAGGCGGCAAGCCTCAACGCGCCTACCCGTGGCATGCCGCCGGATCGAGCCAAGACTAAGGCTGCAGGAGTCGGCCCCGGCTGCTGCGAGGGCCCTCCCGTTGAGGTGTCCATCTTATGTGCAGTCGGGCTACAACTGTAGCGCGTCGGCAGGATCCCCAAAACAGTCGTCCACACACCCCAAATTGAATTCGACCGCCCACAAAGCTGTCCCCCCCCCCCCCCCCCGCAAACTTTAAACCACCATAAAGATCAGTCTGCAGGGGCTCCAGGCCCCAAATGACGATCAGGGACACAGGGGAACGGGAGCGGGGAGCGCATCGCGACACGGAGGGGGGCTGGGCAGGGTTCACCCACACACGACAGGGTCCCAGGGATTCCCCTCTCGTATAGGACAGGTTGCACCCGGCGGCACCGGGGGCAGGCGCGGGCCTCCTACTGGTTGCGCTCTCCTAGTTCTCCTGCTACTGACAAAAGGGACAGCGACAGGTTCGCAGCACGGTGGACTCCCTATTCCACTGGCGATCTCTCTCGACTAGCGACCTTCCTCCGGCTTCTCACTGGCAGTCTCTCCTATCACGGGCACACTGACAGAGGCGGCCAAGGCTCACGCCGTGGGTGGCAGGGGCGGTATTAGGAGTCTCCCACTCTGTGGGCTACGCTAGAGGTGCGGCCTACGCGTGTCCTCGCCCTTGCGGTCTTGAGGGGGAAGGGGAAGGGGCTGTGTGTCTGTGCATGTGTGTGTGCGTGCATGTGCATGTGTGTGTGTGTGTGTGTGTGTGTGTGTGTGTGTGTGTGTGTGTGTGTGTGTGTGTGTGTGTGTGTGTGTGTGTGCAGGCGCTGTGCAAGCCGCCCTGAACGACCACATGGTGAGCGCGCCCGAGCACCGAAGCCCCGCGAGCGCCGGCGAGCACCGCCGCCCGCGCCTTGGCGTGGAGCGGTAGTAGATGATGCGGCGCCCAGCATGCTCTATCATGCGTCGCCCCGCAGTGGCCGAGCCGACCGCCGTTCGACCTGGCGCCGAGTGGAGCGAACGCGAACCGAGCCGTCGCCGTTCGCCGCAGCCGTCAGCCGCCGACAGCGCCTGTAAACTGACAGCCGTGCACCGCCCACTCATTCTGGAGCGAAGCCCTGACGGGCAGTTTGAACCTATTAACAACGAAGTCTAGCTCAAAAAAAATATGTAATTAGCTCTCAATTTTTTTTCAACAACACTATCCAACACTATCTTGCTTGGGTTGTCTGTTTTCTTTCTTTCTTTTTCAACAACACTAGAGTTGACTTGGAGTGGTGCGCCAAGTAGAGTACGTTGCACAAGTCAATGCTGTCGCGTGCGCGACTGCAACGAAGGACCGCTCGCAGAGGACCATTGGGTTTGTACTATTAACAACGAAGGCGAAGTCAAAAAAAATCACGTCACACTCCTACAGCCTCCTCGTCGCCGGTCGCTTAGCCATGGTCAATCCCGGCAAGGTGCTCAAGTCGCGCAAGACGAAGCGGACGACGCTGCACGACAAGCACAAGATCGAGCGCAAGGTCCGCGAGCACCACCGCAAGCAGCGGCGCGATGCTCGGCGGGGCGTCGGCAAGGCGGGCCGGAAGAAGAAGGACCCGGGCATCCCGGCCTCGTGGCCCTTCAAGGCGCAGCTCATCGCGGAGCAGCAGGCCCAGCGCGAGGCGCAGCTCGCCGCGCAGGCGGCCGCCCGCGAGTTCAAGCGCGCCGAGCGCGCCGCCGCCAAGCGCGCCGAAGAGGCGGCCGCCGCGGCGTCGCATGAAGCGGCGCGCGAGCGGCGCACCGCCAAGCGGCGCGCGGCCGCCTTCTCGCCGCTGCACGAGGTGCTCGCCGACGCGGGGCTCGTCCTCATCCTCCTCGACGCGCGCGACCCCGCCGCCTGCCGCTGCGAGCCGCTCGAGGCTGCGCTGCGCGACTGCGGCAAGCCGTACCTCCTCGTCCTCAGCCGGGCGGACGCGGTGCCGGAGGCGGCGGCGCGGGGCCCCTGGGCAAAGGCTCGAGTGGCTGCGCGGCCGCGCCCCGGCCCTGCCGCTCGCCCTGCCCGAGGGCTCCCCTCCCCACGGGCTCGACGCCCTCCTCAGCGTGCTGCGCGCGCAGGCCGGCGCGGCGGCAGGGACGCTGCGCGTGGGCGTGGTCGGGTTCGATGGGGTGGGGAAGCGCGCGCTGCTGCGGGTGGTGCGCGCGCAGGCGGAGCGCGGCGGCGGCGCGCTCGACTGGCTCGACCGTCCGGCGCGCCTCCAGTCCCTCGCCGGCTCGCTCGGCGTCAACGACCTGCTGCTGCGCCGCGCGCCGGCAGAGGCGCTCCCGCAGCCTCTCCTGAGCGTCGGGAGTATCGTGGAGCGGTGCGCGAGGCGGCCGCTGCTGCGCCACCTGCAGATCGCCTCCTTCACCGACGAGGCCGACTTCGTCTCGCGCTACGCCGCTCGCGTCGGCGCTGCAGACAACGACGCCGCGGCGCTGGCGGTGCTGCGGCACTGGTCGCGGGGCGAGATGCCGTGGCACGCGGCTC
>NW_005194754.1:203966-233966 GCF_000372725.1 Emiliania huxleyi CCMP1516
CCCGCGCGGAAGGCGTTACCCCTCCTCTTTCGGTCCTCGCTTTTTTCCCTCCGTCCTGGGGGGGTCCCCCCCCCCCCCCCTCGCCCTACCCCTGCCCCTCCCCCTCCCCCTCCCCCTCCCCCTCCCCTCCCGAGCCGCGCCCGTCGCCGCTCCAGGCGCGATCGCTGCTCTGCGCGGCCGCCCTCTCCTGCTGCGACGGGGCGGCGGAGGCGGAGCTGGGCGGCGTGTGCGCGGCGGCGGAGGGCTTCGTCGTGCTGACGGCGGGCGAGCCGGAGGAGATCGACTTGTCCGTGGAGGAGGAGGAGTGGGGCGCGGGGGACATTGGCGAGGCGGGCGAGGAGAGCGGCGAGGAGGGCGAGGAGGAGGAGAGCGAGGAGGAGGAGGAGGATAGCGGTGAGGAGGAGGATATGGAAGATGACGACGAGGAGTAGGGTCGAGGGATCTCGAGAGGAGACGAGCGGGAGACCCGCGCGACGCGAGAGCGACCAGAGCGAGACATGGAGCGAGCGAGCCGGGACCGAGTGGGATCGGCGGCTCTCCGCGCGACAGCCGACACCGTCTCAGTCGCGTCGCCGTCGGACGCCTCGTGTAGTGAGGGTCCGGCGGTGTGTATTGACTGTAGTGTATTGAGAGCTGGTGAAAAATCGTGAAGACAGGGAAGCGCGACAATAGTATCAATAGACCATCAGCCATCAGGATTTCCCCGCTTGCATCATACGGCTCTATCATGGTTTTCGCCATGGTAGATGGTATATGGAGTCATGACACATCTAAAAGGAAAAAGCTCGGCGCACGTCTTGGTCACGTCATTTTTACGCTCTTGAAATCACACCTTGCGATTTCACACAAAGAAATCACGCTCGCCGCTCGGAGCCCGGAGCGATATTTTGTTTGGTGCCGGTTACTACGGTAAAAATGTATATAGCTGCGCGCGCTTCTACTGTACACGCGGGCGCAACGAACATGGCTAGTACAGCAGAGCACATGCGAGGGCACCGGCGCCGCGACTTCAGACAGGCTGCTACGACTAGTGGAGAGGCAAAGCGTCTATCATGACTCTACATGCGGCGTTGGCAATCGGCGCGCCTATGGTGTGTACTCGCACCGAAGGTAGTGTACAGTCGTCCCCAACGTCGCGCACCTACAGCCCTCTCCACCCAGACAGACAGGCTGCTACGGCTAGTGGAGGGGCAAATCATGACTCTACATGCGACGTTGGCGATCGGTGCGCCTATGGTGTGGACTCGCACCGAAGGTAGTGTACAAGCGTCCCCAACGTCGCGCGTGCCTACTCTCCTCACTCGGGGCGTGTGGGTGTCGGGGCCGATGCCCGCGTGGAGAGTACCTGCGGGCAGAGAGCAGCGTGCCGATGACGTTGACGTGCTCGTCCTTGGCCGCCGCGTGCAGCGCGGAGTTGGACGCGGGCACCTGGTCGAGCACGTTGACCCGGAGGAACCGACTGCATGTCGATGTTGGGGCCTGGCGCGGCGCCGGAGTCGCCGAAGTCCGCCCGTCCGTAGCCCTCCTCTGCCTCCGAGAGGGAGCGCGCGTCGCCACCGCCCGAGAGGGAGCCGCGGGCCGGAGACTCGGAGAGGTTGGACAGCTCGCTGTCGTTGCTCTCGCTCGCTCAAGCCGGGCGCGTACGCGTCGTCGCTCAAGTCGGTCATGCCCTGCGACAGACACCACGGGTGTGATTCGAATGAGAGCCGCGTGGCTGGTTGAGCTTCAGGTTTTGCGGGGATATGGCCGGCCGGAAGCTTGCGTCGCCCACTCACGCTGAACGTTTATCACGCATCACACTTCACGGCCGGAAAGGGTTTCTTTTTCGCACTGGCACTAACACAGGTCGTGCGAGGGAGTTTCGTTGTAAAATTCTTTTTCGCGCTCTTTCCCACAGCTCTTCTCCATTATCAATCTATTTCCAGTAGAGTCGTTTTGTCGTTTTGGTGGCCAGGCCGAAGTAGCAGGAGGTATGTATCAACCACCGTGATCTCTATCGACAAGCAAGACTATCCGGCATCGGCAAGGACAGTTGTGTGAGAGTGACATTGCTCATTGGACTCAAGAGTCAAGTTTCTTGTCTTCAACTAGACTGTCGTATGTATGTGTCTGCACGCGTCCGCATGCTAACCTCCATAAGTCTCTGTCCTGACACCGGCAGAGGACCTTGGCCGGCCCTGGTACGGAGCGCCTAGTCCCGGATCACTAGAATGCGCCACAAGCACGCGCCCACTCGCACGTGCAAGGGCATGGAGGTTGATGAGCACCGGTTGATCCTACGTTCCACAGGAGAAACAAGAATAGTGGCGCCGAAGGTAAAGAAAGGACCAAGGGAGCAGGGGTGGGCGTTTCAACTGCGAAAGCAGGCCAAGAAAGGGCAAACTCCGCGCTCGTGCTAAAGGTACACACCTTTGCCCTGATTTTGTTACTGCACGCTGGTGGCAACCATAGGTAGCAGCAGACAAAAATACTTTATCTCTCGGGCTATAAATAAATAAATAAATAAAAACGGACACCTCTCTACTAGGAGATGGGTAAAAAGGAACAGGTCCCCGCCCTGCGGTCTTTGTGCAGGGTTCTTTGTGGGTGTGGTCGGCGACTAGCCGGGGTCGTCCTCCCGGGGGACTAGCACTAGCCGTCTTCCACATGGTTCCTCGGGTCCCTGCTGCTCCTAATCTCTTCGTACATCCTCCTGCTGATCTCCGCAACGTCCTGCTCCCTCCCTCGTCTCGCCCTGCGCGACTGTTCCGCCTCACCGTCGTCTGCCCTGCGTCGTCTGGTGACGGGTCCTCCATAGTCGGTTGAGGTCGCCGCCCTCCTCGTGCCTCTTCCCAACGTTCCCTCGGCGGTCGATGCCGTCTGGTCCGCCTCCGCCGTCCCCGGGTCTGCCCTGCCCTCGTCTGCACTAGCTTCTGTTTCGTCATCACTGGCGCCTCTCCTCTTCTTTCTCCTCTTCTTGTATGCTTTGTACATCGCGTCGATTCCTTTTCGCGTGAGCACCATCCTGAAGCTCGCCCAGCAGCGGAACCGCTCCCTAAGTCGAAGGAGCATCATCAGTCTCACCCACATCGCTCGCTGCCCACTGTCTCCGCTCCCTCCCGCTTGAGCTGCCGTCGCGGCCCTCGTTCGTCCCACTGGCTGCTGGCCTGTCTGCACGTTGCCTCCGTTATCCCTCCTCCTCCGCGACTCCCTCAAGGCCGGGCGGGCCTCCTTCCACCGGGCTATGGGGCTCCCCCTCTCAGACAAAAATACGACTAAATGCTATGGGGCTCCCCTGAACACGTGTGTTTGCGCTATGTATGATTACTGCAGGTGCAGCGGTCGCGGGTCAGTCGCGGTCCGCGCGGTCCGCGCGGGATCGGTATAATTTCACGCTCGGGGGTATGATAGCACGGACATGAATTCTTACTCATGATATCAACAGACCCATCATTGTATCACAAATCATGTGCAAATCATGCTTTTCTCCATGGTTTCACATAGAGCCGGGGTTTTCTAGAGATGGACGAGACAAGCGCCACAAGCGTGTGCAGTGGTCCCGCGCCCGCGCTCGAGCGAGAGCCGAGAGGATTAAACGTACTCTATAGACCTCCTGGACACGCGTGAGAGCGGAGGAGAGAGACGGAGAGAGCGTTTGCAGCGCTTTTAGGGATAGACTCTGGGGATATAGACAAGCGTCCGCTCGCAAGCCCAAGCGAGGGTGTGAAGTAGTGAAGAGAGGGGCGCTTGCGGCGCGGGACGCGTCGTATAAGCCGTCAAAAGAGTGCGGTACGCGCATCTCGTCCGACGGCCGGTAGAGCAGGGTCGAAGGGCGGTGACAGGGTTAGAGTTGTGTACACGAAATAGACGACAGGGTGATCATCGCGCGCGCCAGCGCCGAAGGCACTGGGCACAGCGCCAGCAGAGGTGGCGGGGAGGTGGCCGGAAGAGGTGGCCAGCGGGAGGACGACACGGCAAGACGCGGCACGCTCCTCCGCTCACGCGGCCTTGCAGACGGTGGCCTCGATGGAGGCGTCCTCCTCCAGGCCACAGGCGGCCAACGTCGCCGTCACCTCCGCCCCCCGAAACACAATCTTCTCCGGCGCCGCCGCGCCCGCCGCTGTCAGCTTGGCCTGCATGCGCGCGCGGCGAGGGGTAAGTGTCTGGTGGAGGGCGAACCGCCTCGCAGGGGTCGGTCGGGCTGGCGTGAGCGCAGCACGAGCCGCAGGGGGAGGAGGGGCGGGGCGGCGGGCGCCTTGAGCGCAGCCGCATCATCGCCCGGGGACACCGAGATGGTCACCGTCTCGATGCGGCCCTCGGACGAGCCGATCAGCACAGGGCCGGTTGGCTCGGGCAGCGGCGGGTAGCTGGGCGGCGTGCGGTTGCGGTCGGAGGGGCGCGACTTGCGCGGCCGGCACGAGTTGTGCTTCTTGGCGCCCTTGTCGTTGACGTGGTGCGCCATCGCAGGGGCGAGCGCGCGCGGCGCGGCCGCCACCGCGTGCATCTCCAGTGGCCTCGGCGAGAGGAGAAGCCCCGCTGAGGCGAGCAACACTGCGAGCAACAGCATCTCCAGGCTAACCTCGTCCTGTCCGTCATTTTCTTTTCCATCCTCACTCCGTGCTTCCTGTCGTCTGTTGTTTGTTGTGCCCTTGTTTGTTTCTCTTGGCACCTTGGAGTGCTGGGGGGGGCGACAGGAAGAATGTGGCCCTGAGTTATGTGTACGCCAACTCAGGGTGTGTGGCAGCCAGCTGGCTGTGTGTCTTGTGAGCTTGTTTGTGTCTGTGTGTCGTTCGTGCGTGTCGTCATCATCTGTCTCGCGTCCACCCATACCGCGTTGGTGTCCAGTCCGAGCCTGGCTGTTCTTCACCTTTCTACCTACCTACCTCCGTGTAGACACCCCATCTGTGCATTCCTGTTTTCCGTCTTGACATTCTCGAAATTTCTTTTCCATCCACGTGATAGCCATGGCTGCGAGCAACCTCAGCTAAGCTCGAGGTAAACTCGTTTCTTTTCGAGGTATCCTCTTTTTGTGGCATTCGTTCGTCCGCGTGGCCCGGATTACCGGCTCGGTTATTGGCCTATCGCAAAACATCCGAGGTCCCGAAACCGCTCCACATCGATGTCCAGCGACCCGCGCCAGCCTCCGCCGCACGCAGAGGCGCTCGGTGCGGCCGTTGCGGCTCTCGGGCCGCTCGATCAGATGACGCCCTGAGGGAGGGTGTAGAGGATGTAGAGTGTAGAGCGTTGTAGAGCTGTAGAGATGTAGAGCGCTCTGGAGCGCTGTAGAGCTGTAGAGCTCTACATCCGGCGCGGGACAGAGCGATGCAGATGTAGATAGAGCGATGTAGAGGCGCTCTACAACGTGAAATCTCTACAACAAACTCTACATCAAAAGCGGCGAACGAGGCACGGTCGCTCTCCGACATTAGGCGCGTTGCACTTGCCAGTGCTGCCCTGGCCTTCTGTCTGCCCGCCCAATGGGTGGCAGGTGCCTCTGCTGCTGTGGCATGCCTCACGGCTGCGACTGGCCGGCGCCTCGGCGCGTCAGCTCGGCTCGGCGTAGCGATAGTGGCCAGCGCAACTCGCTTGGACTCAACGCTCAGCCAGGAGCTCCCGCACGCGCTGGCGCGAGGCATGGCGCATGCAACGCGCAGCAATGCTCGCCTCGCCTCGCGCAAATGCGACCGTCCTCGCAGCCGACAGTCCACCGCCTGCTACAGAAGCACAGCGACGAATGCGGCACCGGCGACGCATGGCAGGCTGGTCATGACGCAGTTATAGGGTGTTGTGTGCCGTCAGAGGGACTCTCTGTGTGTCAGGGATAGTCAGGGCCGTTCATCAGAGCTCCAGTAAGCTCGGAGACACCCCACTAGTGCGGCTCGACCTCTTTGAGTCACTGCCTTCCCGGCGGGTTTGCTGTAGAGCCTCTACAACAAACTCTACAGCAAAATCGCGCTCTACAGTGCTCTACATCTGCATCGCTCTGTCCCGCGCCGGATGTAGAGCTCTACAGCTCTACAGCGCTCTCCAGCGCTCTACATCTCTACAGCTCTACAGCTCTCTACACTCTACATCCTCTACACCCTCCCTCAGATGACGCCCGAAAACGAGGAGCTCGTGTCGCGGATGCAGGATGGCGCTCAGCCTTCATCGCCGCCTCGCTCATCGGGGCTTGCGCCATCTATCTAGCGGCAGGCGGTGGAGCATTCTCGCGAGCCCCTTCCGATTGCGCGATTGGTGTGCGCCGCCGCGGCGCAACGCCGACGCGAGAGACGCGCGCGAGAGAGCATCGCGGCCGACCTGGCCGCGCTGGCCGATGCGCCGTCGCCCAGCAGGGTGCTGAGGCACTTGGAGGCGCGGGTTTTTTCTTTTTTGATTTTTAAGAATACATTATTTGCGGGCGTTAGGCGCTTAGGAAATTCACTTCACGTGCGCCCGATCCTGGACAGTCCTAACCCGGCGGGAGCGCGGCCGCTCGCGTAGCGCTCACTCACACTGCCCCAGTCAGAGTGCGGGTGAAAACCAAGATGAACAGTGCCCAAGAGCGAGGACCCCGAGCCCCGAGGCGCGAGGGAGGGGAGCACCAAAGCGCAAAGGAAGAAAGGAGCGCGCCCAGCCTTGCCCTTGTGCCGCCGAGTGCGTATCTTATTCGAGAGAGACCGCCTGTGCCCTGTGCCCAGCACTCTCCGCGCCGCGCTGCACGCTGCACCCCACCCCTTCGTCGTGCGTCGAAGACGAGCGTACTTGCAAAAACTTCGACGACACGTGTCGGGGCCGTCCGTCGTTGTTTGATATGGCAGGTACCACGGCGCGCTGTGCCAGCTGTTGCGGTGGCGGTGGCACGCAATGCCAGCCCTGCCGACCCTCGTGCTCACGCTCCTCGTCTCCATTCTTGCCCAAGACGAGCGGGCGAACCTTCCCGCTCGGGCGCCGTGGCCAGGGCGGCACGGGGGGAAGCGGCGGCACCCCACTCGAAGGCTTCGCGCCCTGTCCGCGCGTGCGCTGCAGCAGCTGACTGAAATGGAGCAGCACGACGACCTGTCTGCCGTGACCACCACCACCACCACCACCACCACCACCACCACCGGCGCCAACATGAGCTGCAGCGCAATGCAGCATATCCTGCAGCACGAGGGCATCCGGACCGCCCCCATTGTGCGGCGCACAAAGCTGGACTTGCGGCGTCGGCTGGATGGGGCGATCGAGTCTGCGCTGAACCAGCGCTCGGGGCTTGCGAGGCCGGCCGGCTTCGGACAGATGCAGCTCTCCTTTGGTGTGTGCGGCGGCCTCATCAACCAGCGGCTCGCCCTCCTCACGGCGATGCTGCTGGCGCACCTCTTCAACATGACGCTGCGCCTGCCCCGGATCAACCTGAACGGCCTTCAGATATACGCCGCCGGCGAGCGCACCGAGCCCTTCTCCGAGACGGCGCCGTTTGGTACCCTGTTCGACGTGGATGCCACGACGGCAGCTTTGGCGCAGGCGGGGGTGCAAGTGACGAGCGGTGAGGCATACGCCGACGCCAAAAAAATCGAATTCACCCTCCCCGCGCTTGCGCCGGGAGTGCACCTGAACGCGACCTCGCTTGTGCAGAGAGCGGAGGAGCTACTGCGCCCTCAGGCCGGCAGAAGGGCCGTGGTCCAGCTGCGTGAGTGCGCCTTTGGACCTTTGAGCCGGCTCACTCGCCACCACCCGCACCTGCAGCGAGCCTTCTGGAGGCTCGACGCGGCGCTGGTGCCAGCAGCAGGCGTTGCTGCGGCTGCGGCTGCGATCGTGTCGCGGCTGCAGGCCCTCTCGCGGGCGTGGGGCGGCGCTGGCTCCTTCACCGCCCTGCACATGCGCTCAGAGGCCGACTGGATTGCTCACTGCGCGAGGTGGGACTCGATGCCGGCGAGCCCGGGCAACTGCCTCACGAACATCGATGCCATTGGCAATGTCTTTATCATCGAGGGGGTGGACAAGAAGCAGCCGATCTACGTGGCCACCAGTTTGGAGGAGGCGGCGGGAGCATCCGAAGGCCGCCTGCGAAAGGTTCGTGGTCTCTCGACGTTGACAGCCTACCGGCTCGTGTCGAAGGAGACGATCGCGGCAGACGTCATAGCTCCGTTCGCCGGTAAGCGAGAGCTCCTTGCCTACATCGATCTACTGGTCTGCGACCGGGCGTCGCGTTTCGCGGGCAACTCCGTCTCCACCTTCTCCGCTTACTTGCTCATGCGCCGCCGGCATATTGGTCTGCAGCGCGACGACTTTTGGTACAATGGTGGGCCCATTCCTCTGCAGTCGATGATGACGGGGCTGCTTGATCCACTCAGCACCTCGACGGAGCGGCCGCTGAAGTGGGTCTTTACCATCAACGCCAACCCGACCGAGGCTTTTGAGCGCGCGTGCAAGCTCGCCGTCACCTCCGCTTTGGCGGTCACGACGCTGGTCCCGGTCTGCATCTTCAAGGGAGAGCAAAACTACCTATCGGACTGGCTGGCCCAGCGTGGAGTTCGGATCATCTTCTACTCGTCGGAGCCCTCCTGGTCACCTTCGATCCACCGTGCGTTCCTCACGGGAGTTGGCGCCGACGATGCGGCCGCGGGCAACGCCTCCGCCGGACGACACACGTCCACCAACTTTCGCAGCGCCGAGACCATGGCCACAACCTTCCTGCGCATCGACATTCCCGCCCTCGGCTTTGTGGATGAGTATGTGCTCTACGCTGACGTCGACGTCCTCTTCACCAACGACGTCTCCCTCGCCCACTTTTGGCCGCCCCCTGCGATGCTCGCTGTCGGCACAGAAGCCGCCGATCGCCCAACGCGAAGGACGAGTCGGGGCCCCATCTTCTACTCGAATGCGGGGGTGATGCTGCTCAATGTCGAAGCGCTCCGCAAGACGTACTCGTGTTTCGTGCGGGAGACCTTCTCGGTGGAGAATGTGCAGCGCGGCCTCGACTTCGGAAGCTACGGCCCGCTTGACCAGGGCGCGTACAACCGATTCTATCAGCAGATGCTTGACGTGCACGAGTCGCCGAGATTCAACTGGAAGCCGTACTGGGGAGCAGCCCCACCTGACACCAGTATCCTTCACTTTCACGGCCCAAAGCCGGAGCACTACCTGGAGCAAGCTGTGGCGACGGGGCAGCTCGCTGGCCTGATGGAGAGGTGTGGCGCCGGCTCGGGCCACCGCCCGGCCTGCCGTGCACACCTAAACTTGTACAAGGCGGCCGTGAGAGCAATTGAGGTAGACTCGACCAGAACCGGGGGAGGGTTACCAGCGTCATACAACGAGTCGCTTCGTACGCTGAGTGAGCAGGTCGAGAGGTGGCGCTCGCAACAAAAGGGACACCCAAACAGCCGGGGCATGGACAACAAGGTGGCGCTACAGCAGCAGGCGACAGCCAACGCTCGACGACTGCTGGCGAGCAGCACTGCTCCGACGCATAACCGAGGCGAATCCGCCGGCGCCTCCCTAAGCTCGTTCATCGCCGCCGCGTCTCTGGCGCTGGGCATCGCCGGCTACATCCCCGAATCGCCGCTCAGGGGCGGCGAGCGCCGATATGTAGCCATCGATGCTTGCGGCGGCTTCACGCACCAGCGCATGTCTCTTGTGCAGGGTGTGCTCATAGCAAGGCTCATGGGCCGCACAGTGGTCTTTCCGCACAAGCTGAGCGCCAACGCCCGCCTGCGCATCCATAACCGGTCGCGCCCGGTGAGAAAGCAGAGTCCGGCGCAGGGTGCGGGCTGGAGCCAGGGCCCGGCCGTGCGCGTGCCCTTCGAGGCGTTCTACAACTACAACCAAACGGCAGCAGCTTTGCGCAAGCATGGCATACGCGTCGCCTCTGATGAGGAACGGCAGCTCGTGCACAACAACGCCTCCTCCCCGGCCGTCAACGTGCGGGGGCAGGCGCATCCAGCGTCCTTCTTTCGTGAGCTGATGCCGAGGGAGCAGATTGTCCGAGTCGGATGCACCTTTGGAGGCCTGGGTGCGCTCGAAGGCTATACGGAGAGGGAGTTCTGGGCCATTGACCGTGCGCTGATCATTGCGGATGCCATCATGGAGAGGGCGCAAAAGGTGGTCAAGAGGTTGGGCAGCCAGAGCAAGGCGGCCGGGGGGTTGGGCAGGTACAACGCGCTGCACGCGCGCGTCGACGACGAGTGGGCCGTGTACTGCAGGCAGTGGGAGAGCGCTGGCTACGGCGATAACTGCCTGACCAACACCGACAGCCTTCACAACACGCTCATCATCGAGGGCTTCTCACGGAGTCTGCCCATCTACCTAGCTGGCGAGCTCCGACCGTCGGCCGACACTGTCGGGACGCTCGCCAGCCTGCGCACGCAATACGGCATCTACACCAAGGAGAAGCTGTCCTCGGTGCTGAGCCCAAGACACCGCGGTCTGATGACACCCCGATCCCTCTTTGCTGTAGGACACCCTGCTCCCGCTCGACACAAGCCACGGCGTCGAGCAGGAGCTCGACGCAGCCGTCGACTACCTGGTGTGCAGCATGTCGCACAGCTACTCTGGCAACTCGATATCCTCCTTCTCCGCATACATGCTGCTTAGTCGCTCGCGGCGCGCGGGCGGCTTTGCCAGTCGCGATTTCAACTACAACGGCGGAAGGATCCCACTGGCGGAGGTGCTCTTCACACGAGTCATCAAGCGACAGAGCATCGCCATGCCGATTGCAGACTACCCACAGTATCGGCGAGCTCGTCAGCCCACCTACGACCGCGTCTGCGCTGCGCCGGCAACAACTGAGCCTCTCAAAACAAGTGCGCGCTCCGTTCCCCGTCGACCGGCGCACACACGTCGACCACAAACTGCCGTCGCCACAAACTTACCACACGCGCCCGTACCCAGGCCGGACGAGACTGAAGTGGGTGTTTGCGGTCGACGACGCAATCGACGACACGTACGCCCCGATGACTAAAGTTGCCCTCCTGAGCGCTCTCAAGTACACCTCGCTTGTGCCGGTGTGCATCTTTAGCGGCGCACCCAACCGCAAGTCGCGCTGGCTCGAAGAGATGGGGGCGCGCGTCGTGTTTCACACGCCCACGTGGAGGGAGAAGCTATACGAGGGCTTCAAGAAGGCGGAGGAGCTGCGCTTGAACCGTTCGAGCCCCCTCTACGACAAGTTCAGCATGATGCTAGCGACGTGGCTCCGCCTGGACCTCGGCGTCCTCGGTTTCGCGGACGAGTATGTCTTGTACGCGGACGTCGACGTGCTTTTCCGCCAGGACCTAGGCCTCGCCGACTTTGGCGTCACGCTGCCTCAGTTTTTTCACATGGGCACCGAGATGTGGGTGAACAACAGTGATTGCGGCAATGGCAGTCAGTGTGGCAATGCCGGTGTGATGCTCGTCAACGTGCGCGGGCTGCGCCGCACGCACTCTGCGCTAATCGCGGCAACCTTCTCGACCGGCCTGATTTCACAGGGTCTTTTCTTCGGCGCCTTTGGGCCTGGCGACCAGGGCGCTCTCAACCGCTTCTACGCCGGACGGTTTGAGGTGTCCCACTGGCCATTATTCAACTGGAAGCCGTACTGGGGCCATTGCGCAGCTGCCAAGATCGTGCACTTCCACGGCCCGAAGCCGCTCGACTACTTGAAGCCGCTCTCCCAAGCCACCCCGTTGCTAAAAGGGCTCGTGGCCAAATGCCAGCGGGGTGGAGAGAAGATCCCGTCCGCGAGTACCCTGATGCCGGGCCTGCACTCGGCCGAGGGGGCGGGGGGATGCCTCAGGCTCGTGAGGGCTTGGTTGCAGATCCTGACTGCGCCCCGATCCTCGGGGAGGCGAAGAACAGACGCACATGGTTGAGACGCATGTGCGATATGGGTGTGTACTGCAGCTGTCGTACGTCTCTCTATTCTCTTGTGTCTTGGCAAACTCTCTTCAAGTAACGCTGCTCCCTCTCTCTCTATCTTCGCTCTCCATCGGCCTTTCCTCTCTCTCTCTCTCTCTCTCTCTCTCTCTCTCTCTCTCTCTCGTCTCTCTCTCTCTCTCTCTCTCTCTCTCTCTCTCTCTCTCTCTCTCTCTCTCTCTCTCTCTCTCCTCTCTCTCTCTCTGTGTGTGTGTGTGCGGTGTGTGTGTGTGTGTGTGCTCCCTTTAGGCATGGGGGGGGGGGCATAAGGCTGGCCAGAAACTCTTGGAGCACTTGGAGTGCAGTCTCATCAACCTCACATCCAGGGCCGGGGAGCTAAGAAGCGCACCCAGCGGGCCGGATGATCGATATCGGGTTACGGGCTAGAGAGCCCTAGCCCTGGGGGGGTGCGCGTTCGCAGGGCCATAACACGGGTCTCCGAGGGTTGATCCGGCGCTCCGGGTCCCCCTAAGCTGCGGAACGCCCCCTCTACTCGGAGCTAGCAATACGAGAATACTCTCCGAGGGTTGGTTCCGTGTACCGAAACGAATTAGTTTTTTGCGAGTTTTGCGAGTTGCCCGCCAAAAAAAGTAATTATTGACTTGGGCCCTCGGGGAGGTCTCTCTAAACCGCGGCCTCTCCTCTCTATCGAGGCCTCGAGATACGTAGCGGCCCATCGATTCGACTTTCCTCTCTCTGCCGTGCAAAGCTGCTTCCGAGCTCTCACGCCGCGGCCCTTAGGGCCTCGAGAACAATATCTCCCTTATGTCTTCTAGTAAGCTACCACGGACCGACGACGGCGGGCGGTTTCGGACTTTTCGTTTCTGCGATCAGCTTGGTGGCCGGAGACCGAGACCCCCCATGTTGCGCAACGTCGCCGTGTTGGCGCTCGCAACCATCGCTGCCGGATTTGGTCCAGCAGCGATCATTCGTGAGCCCGACGACGCGCTTGACCAAACGATGTGCGCGGAACCTGACGCGCCAGCAGAGACCATCGGGCCGATCCTCGCCGAATTCCTCCGCCCGGACCTATTAAGTTGCAACCAGGTGGGCACGGCCATCTTTGACTCAGTTTACTCCGGGTGCGACGTGCTCTCTTCCTACTGCCCCTGCACGTGCGGCACCCGTTCTTCCCGTTCCAGCGGTGGCTTCAATTGTCAAGCGCTGGCATGCTCGTCAGGGAGGAGCTTTACCGCAGAAATGATCTTCAGGCGGTTCTGCGACAGCCAGACAAGCTGCATCACTGCACTGCCTGCATCACCGCCTGCGCCGCACAACCCGCCATCTACGCCGCCACCTCCAAGCGCGCCTCCAGGTGTGGGCTGTGGGCTCAATCCAGAAGACTTGGATTGGCCAGAAGAATTGGAGGAGCTAGACGGTTCTCAAAACGAGGTTCGCTCCCCCAGCCTACCTAACCCCTCCCCCCCCTTTGTTGAGCCCCCCCCCCCCCCCTCCCCCCGCGAATAGTGGTGTTGGCCTTACAAGGACGACAAAACCACGTGCGAGAGGAAATACGTCCGCCGCCCCTATCACGAAGTCGACAATCCATTTGGCGAGTGGATTGCAAGATGCGTCTTCGTCGACGGCTCGAGCCCTAGGTGCAAGTCCGACACGAAGATCTATGAGTGCTAGCTTGACCCGCTCCCGATCCGGCACCGCCAGTTGCCTTGCCGTTTTGGGGGAAATCGAGCTCTCATCGGCCCGGCAGCGCGAGGTGCAAGGGGGTCTACCCTTCTAGCTTGCTGCGGGGCGGCCGCGCGTCCCGTGTGCGCTCTCATCTCACTGAGTCTTGGGAAGGACCAGAGCTGACTTTGCTTGGTCCCTTGGATGAAGGATGTCTCCTGTCACCCCATTTTATAGTGAGGTGCTGGTTAACTTTGCGAGCCGGTGCGCGATCTAAAATTCTTTGACGGCGCAGCGCAGTCCCCCGGTTCTCCGTCTTTTCTTCACAAGGTCTGTGAAATATTGCTTGTTGGGTGTGAAATGTGTGGATCCTCCGGCAACTTTACGATCGTCCTCTCCTCATGCAGCAAGGCAGCAGCTAGGCCTGGCAACGATGGAGGTACGCGCGCAACAAGGAGCCCTAAACGGAAAGCCACCCGCCCAACTTGCCCTAACCGATGAGCAGCTCGACCGCGTTGCTGACCGAATTGCTGATAGGATCCTTGCGAGGCTGCCGGCGGGCCGGCAAGCCCGGGTGGTTCCCAAATCCTCTGGGCAGCTTCGACTGACGGTGATGATTGTGTATTTCGGCCCATTACCACCATGGATGCCGATCACGCTGCACTCCATGGCGGAGAATGCTGATGTGCGCTTTGTCATCGTTGGAGACAGCTCGGCGCCTGCGGCCACGCCCAAGAATGTGCATTTTGAGCACATCACTTTCGAGGCGATGCAGAAGAGGCTTGCCGAAATGCTACCTCCCTCGCTCGGGCGCCATGTTCTCTACAACGACACGTATAAGGCTAATGACATCAAGCCGTTCTTACCACACCTCTACTCTCACTTGTTGCAGGGGCAAGATTGGTGAAGATCGCTGCGCCTGCGCCTGCGCGCCTGCCACCGACAGATGCCTCATACAAGTGACTTGTCGCAGGTGGGCATGGGCTGACCTTGATGTCATATTTGGCGACCTCCTCAAGTACCTCACGCTCGCGATGCGAGCTCCGGCATGCTGCGTCGGTCCCGAACGGTGCATCGGCCGCAGCGCAAGTGCAGAGGTGCCGTGCGCCGTGGGGAGTCAAGGAGAGATTATCTGGCGGTCGGGAGTGCAGAACGCCTTTTCATCCTCACGGCGGTCGCCGCAGTGCAAGTGTACGCGCGGAGAGCAGGACGCCAAGCACCTGCCCGTGTGTGCTGTGGTCGCGCGCCAAAAGCGAGAGCCCTTCCCTCGCGCCGCAGGCCAACGTCGTGTGCCCATTCTTTCCCAACCCGCCGGCAAGCAAGGCCTGGGGTCCGTTCACCGCATTCTCCACGGCTCTCGGTACCCGCCTCTTCGAGCAATCGCCCCAGTGGCGGCAGGTGCTGGCCACGCCAGCGTACACGCACTTCGACGAGTTTTGGGGCGCACATGTCTGCACCACTGCACCGCAAGTCCCGCCACGCTGTCACTGCATCCTCTCCTTGGCTCTAGGCCCGTACGCAGATGCGCCACATCTGTGGATGCTCATGGGCGGTGTGCTCAATCGGCTGGCGGAGGGGGAGGGGCGTGTGACAATGTCCAAGCTCAAGATTCCCTTCGGCGAGGCGAAGACCTGCGTGGACATTGGCTGCGTACATTGCCCGTGCGGCGCCGTACGCGCACGCCTGCACGGTGGAGCGCTGCTCGTCAATGGCCGCGAGGTGATGCTTCTTCACCTCAGTCAGTCCAAGAGCGCCTGGAGCGCTCTACAGCCCGCCGTGCCGCCATGGGCGCCCGGCTCCAGTGGCGAGTGGGCAGAGGATTGCATAGACATCGCTGGCCTTGGAACGCTCAGCCCTCGAGGCGTCACTTTCGCGAAGGGCCGCTACGGCCAGAACTCTTCTATTGCAGTCCGCGCCGCAACGAGGCTGCAGCGGCACCGTGTCAAGGCACCATACGGTAAGTACATCCACTACGGCCCCGGAGCGTCCAACATCCGACTGCGCTTTGGCCCTTGCGGCGAGGATAATTAGTTCTAATGAGCCCAGTTAGCGTTCATGTCCCTGACCCCTTGCTTCTCGTCCCCGCGCTCATCAATGGCATCTCGCGACTTTTTACATACATAGAAGCGATCAGGAGATCACGCGGCAGAGTGTCAGAAAGACCTCTCTCTCAGAGACCCTCTCTGGACTCTGCTCCGAACGGCGATACGTGACGCGACCACTCCTCATCGTCCACGCCCCAAACGGGCGGCTGTCTGGTCGAGTGCCTCGACCAGGAACAAGCGGCTGATGGCGGGGATGTGCTCGCGCCGCTCCCACGCCTTCCTTACGAGGGCGCGGGCGAGTGCGGCCGCCTCGGCGTTCGCGGCGCCCTCGCCGTCCGGGCCGGCAGTCGCGTCAGCGGGCGCGCCGCCGACGAGGGAGGAGGCCGCCTCGACGAGCCGCCTCGCCGCCTCGAGCGCCTTGTGGTCGCGCTCGTCGTTCTCGACCAGCCGCGAGGCGCGGAAGAGGCCGAGCGGGTCGACGAGCAGCCCAAGCAGAGAGCGGTCCTCCCCGCCGGCCAGCTCTACGCGCGGCGAGGCGTCGCGTAGCCTCGACCAGAGCTGGCGCGAGCTCGCGGCGAGCACCAGCGTGAGCTGCTCGACGACGAGCGCCTGCAGCGGCGACGGCGTCTGCAGCGTGTCGAGCAGCGCGTCCGCGGCCGCCTCTGTGTCAAGCGGCTGCAGCAGGGTCGGGTCGGCTCCGTCGACGGCGGCCGTGGCGGCGGCGTACTTGCGCGCCCCCTGCAGCAGCGTCTCGACGCGCTTGGGCGAGAGGACCCGTGCCGTGCGGTCGTCCTTGACGTCTCCAAAGACGAACGTCTCCAGCGCGCCCGCGGTGCGCGGCGACGGGTCGGACATGATGCGGCGCGAGATGTAGGGCAGCGTCTCCTGCACGATCGAGTAGTCTGGGTCGGAGGAGAGGCCGATCCCCTCGAGGACGGAGAAGGACTTTGCGATGTACGCAAAATAGGGCGGGATCTGGAAGAGCCCGTTCTCGGTCTCCGCCGTCAGCTCCTGCACGCGCGCCAGCAGCGCGGGCACGTCGAGCTTCGAGGCGCCGCCGCCAGAGTTCCAGGTCGAGTAGACGAAGGTGAGGTAGTCGACGACGCCGCTCGACTCGATGTCCGTCTCGCCGCCCTCGGGCACGAAGCCGAGCCGGACCAGGTCATTCGGCACCTGCGGCGCGGCGGTTGGTCCGGCGGTGGGCAGAGGGCGCCGGGAAGGGTGTGGCGGCGGCGGGGCGGGGGCGGCGGCGGGGCGGGGGGCGGCCAGGGTCGGAGCGAGACGGTGGGGCGGGGCCGTCGCCTTGGCGTAGTCCTCGGCAGTGAGGTGCGCGACGTGCTCGATGAGCGTCAGCTGCAGGTCGGGCGAGATGGTCGTGACGAGCCCCCAGTCGAGGATGCAGAGCTTCCCCTCCGCCGTGCGCAGCAGGTTGCCCGGGTGCGGGTCGCAGTGCAGCACCCCGTCTTGCAGCATCATCTGCAGGTACGTGGACATGGCGAGCGAGCAGAGGCGAGGCACGTCCTCCGGCGCGCGGCAGCGATCGAGCCGCTCCCCGTCCACCCACTCCGTCGTCAGCACCCGCCGCGACGAGAACCCCTCCACCACGGGGGGCGCAAAGACGGAGCCGCTCAGCTGCCCCTGCCGCACGTTCGCGTTGAAGAGGGCGGCGTTGGCTGCCTCGGCGGAGTAGTCGAGCTCGGCGACGAAGCCCTCGCCCCACGCGTCCGCTGTGCCGACGAGGTCGCCCGGCAGCCCCACCGCGGACGCGAGCGGCGCGAGCACCTCCCGGACGAGGAGCATGTCGTTATTATTATCATCATCATCATTAGTTTTATATTATTATTATAGTTAGCACCTCCCGGATGAGGAGCATGTCGAGGGCGATCTGCCGCGCCATCCGAGGCCGCTGCACCTTGAGCGCGATCGGCGTGCCGTCGGGGAGGGCGCCGCGGTAGACCTGGCCGAGGGAGGCGGCGGCGACGGGCTCGGCCGAGAGCGAGTCGAGCAGCGCCTATTTTAAGGCTCCGGGGAGGCTCCGGGAGGGCGCAGGGATGGGTGCGTGCCGGCTGCCAGCCGGCCAGTGGCGCCTCTACGCCCTCCGCTTCGCCGAGCTCCTCGCGGATGAGGGCGGTCGCCTCGTCCGTCGGGAAGGGAGGCACCTGGGGCGAGGGGCGCAGCCGGGCTTGAGCCGGCCTCGCGCCGAGGCGGGGCCCTCCCCCTCCCCGCCCCGCTCGAGGCGCCGCCCGCCTGGTCCTGCAGCGAGGTGAGCCCGCGGATGTACGGAGGCGCGAGGAGGTCGGTGCGGATGGAGGCGGACTGGCCGGCCTTGATGAAGGTGGGGCCGAGCGCGGTCAGCACCTTGGCCAGCTGCAGCGCCCGCTCCTCCGCGTTCGCCTCCAGCGCGGCCGGCCCCGCCAGCCAGTCGCTAAGCAACGCGCCTCCAAACCCCGCCGACCGCACGCCGAGCTCGACGGCGCGGGCGAGCACCTCGAGCGGCCGGCGCACGAAGAAGGCGCGCGCCGCGTCCGGGTCGTACGCGTCGCGCGGGTACGGCCGCTCGTCGCCGCCCGCCGCGACGACCTCGCGCACCAGCTCCAGCAGCAGCAGCGCCGACAGGCCGAGGCCGACCTGCTCCGCGGGGTGCTCGCTGCCGTAGAGCTGCCACTGGACGCGGGCCTGCTCGGTCGCGCGGAGGACGGGATCCAGCACCGGCGTCGCGGCGTCGATTGCGGGTCGCGTCGCGTCCAGCAGGAACTCTGACGCCGGCCGCACAGCGTCGGCGAGCGCCTTTGAGGCGGCCTCGGCACGGGCGGCCGTCGCTGCGGCGATGCTCGCCGCGTCGGGCGCGTCGCCGAGCAGCAGCGGCGAGGGCGCGCGAGGAGCGGCCGGAAACGCGCGGTGGGGGAGGACGAGAGCGAGCAGCGCGGCCGCGACGACAACCATGGGTCCGCCCTCTCTACTTCGATGCAAGAAATTTCCAGGAATCACTCTCTCCCTTTTTTAGCTCTCAAGGATAAAAGAACTATATTATTCCTTCTGTTTTGTGGCTGCCAGACACCTCCGGGAACTCACGGTCCTGTGCGGGGTTTTCCGCGTTTTCTGTGGCAGGACGGCCGCTGCCCGCGGCTGGAGGTACACGCAGCAGCCAGAGTCACGGTCGATGGAGACCGTCATCTCGCTATAAAAAGAAAAGAAACACGTTTTCGCGATTTGCCATACACAGATATGGTCCTCCTCGCCATATCCGTCTTGCTCGCGAGCCCGGCGCTCCTCTCTTGCGCCCGCCCCGGCTCCTCCGCGGAGCCGCCGCCGCTCTCGCGCCGGGCGCTGCTGCCGCTGCCGCTGCTGCCGCTGCTGCTGCCGGCCGCCGCGCCGGCGGCCGACACCTTTGAGTACGTTGAGAACGGAGAAGCGAAGCAGCTCACCGAGATCCAGGCGCGCGATGCGCTCACCAAGAAGGTTGAGGCCGCGACGGCGGCCGGCAAGGGGCTGGATCTGGAGCGGCGCGGCCAGTTCAACGAGAAGGCGCTCTTCTCCGAGGACTTCTACTTCAAGTACGGCCTGCGGCCCTCCGCCTCGGAGGCGCTGGCCTCGCCGTACGTGCCTCCGCAGGGCGAGCTGCCGTTCTCGCCGGTGCAGCGGCGGTACAACGGCTACACCAAGTACGCGAGCCGCATCACCACCGGGATCGAGGCGTACAGCGGCGCGCTGCGCGAGGCGGTGGCGGGCGGGCGGTGGGCCGAGGTTGCGACGCTGCTCGACAAGGGCAGCAAGGGCAAGGGCTCCAACGAGAAGGGCGAGGGGAGCGGGCAGCCTCCCTCCGAGCTGCGCTCCATGTGCCGCGCGCTCGGCCTCTTTGGCAACACGGCGCTGCAGAGCGAAAACGACTCTGGCACCACCGCCGCCAACCTTCTCGCGCGGCACCTCGTGAACGAGCTCTACTTCTCCATGGACGACCTCGCGAGCGCGGCACAGGGTGGCGACAAGGCGGCCGCCAAGGAGGCGTGGAGCCGCGGCCGCGACTACCTCAACTCGTACCTACGCATCGTCAACTACCCCATCATCAGCCGTGTGGGCGACAAGTTCTCCGTGGTCGAGGGCAGTCTGTAGCGCTAAAGAAAGAAAGAAAAAAGCCAGCAGGACCGCCCAGCGAAGCGCAGCCTGCGGGAGCTGCCAAGAGGAATGCTCCGCGTTCTCCGCGGCGGCCAAGCGCTCAGTCGGCCTGCGCTCCTGGCGCCAGGTCGACGCCTATTGTGCGTCGCTTCCAGCAGCGAGAAGCAGAAGCGGCACCCGCTCCTCTCGGACGAGCGCATCACCGCCGAGCCGGGATACAACCGCTGGCTCCAGCTCGTCCCTGCATGCGTGGCGGGCACGGCGCTCGGCACCTACTTCGCCGTCCCCGGAGTGCTCGGCCCGCACATCTGCCGCGCGACCGGTGTCGTCGCGTCCGTGAGCTCCGACTTTTCGCTCGGCGAGGTTGTGCCGCTTGCGGCGACCATGTCGCTGGTGGCCGGCGTGCTCGCGGCTGGGCTCGCAAACTATTCGGCGGGGTTTGGCGTGCGTCGCGTCGCTCTCGCGGGCTCGGTCCTCTTCCCGGTCGGCATCTACGCCCTCCCCGCCCTGGCGTTGCAGTCGCACTCTCTGGCCGCCTTCTCCGCCGCGACAGTCGGCGTCGGAGGCGTCGGTTTCTACTGCATCTACCCGCAGCTGCCGCCCTTCATCACGACGCGCTGGTTCCCGGACCGCAAGGGGACCGCCGTCTCAATCTACTTCTGCGCCTTTGGCTCCGGCATGATCGTCGCCTCTAAGGCGATGCAGGCAGCGCGCTCGCCTCCTTTTGATCCACGACATCCACGACGCGCATTCCACATCGCGCGTCCATGCCACGCGCACGTCACGTCCGCGACACGCCCACGACGCGTCCCGCCAGGCGATGCTCGCCCACTTCCGGACCCCGCCCACCCGGCTCGGCGGCCTCGCCGAGGTGCCTCTCTCCCTCGGGCCGGCCGGGGAGAGGCTCGCGCGCGCTGCGCCGGGCGAGGGCGAGGGCGGGCTGGCCCACCCCCTCGCGGGCAAGCTGGCCGGCGGAGGGGGCGAGGGCGCGTCTCGAGCGGCGGAGGGCGTGGAGGTCGTCCTCGCCACTCCGCGCGACCTGGTGGCGAGCGGCTTCGGCGGGCTCGAGGAGGGCGTGTACCTGGTCGGCTCCGGCAGCAACGGCGTGGTCGAGACGATGGGAGGGATGGCGGTCCTCACCTTCTGCCTGCTGCACGTCTCGGCGTGGAGCTACCGCCTCCCGCACCCGACCGACCTCGCGCGCTGGGCGAGGGCGGCCGAGGCAGCGGGCGGGGCGGGAGGCGCCGCGGCGGAGCGGGGCGCGGAGCGGGGCGGGGAGCGGGGAGCGGGCGGAGAGGACGAGGCGGCGCGGAAGGGCGGCGCGCTCTCGGGCTGCACGCTCTCGGAGGCGCACGGCACGCCCCACCTCTACCTGCTCTGGGCCTCGACGGGCGCCCTCGGCACCGCCGGCCTAGCCGCGCCCCCTCCCCGCTCCGAGGAGCCATCTGTCTGAGCCTCTCGAGGAGCCACCCCCCCCGTAGGCATCACCGGCCTGCCCTTCCTCCTCTCGGGCCAGTTCATGGTGAACGACGTCTTCGGCGGCGCGGCGCTGCCGGCGAGCGTGATCGCCGCCACCGCGGTCGCCTTCCCGGGGATGGTCGGCGGAGCGAACATGGCCGGCAGACTCGTGTGGGGCCCGGTCTCGGACCGGCTTGGGCGCGGAGCCACGTTTGGAGCCTTTGGGCGAGATGCAGCCGAGATGCAGCCCAGAGATGCAGCCATACAGCCGAGATGCAGCCGAGATGCAGCCAGAGATGCAGCCATACAGCCGAGGTGCAGCCGAGGTATAGCCGAGGTGGAGCCGAGATGCAGCCGAGATGCAGCCGTACAGCCGAGATGCAGCCGAGGTGGAGCCGAGGTGCAGCCGAGGTGCAGCCGAGGTGGAGTGGAGCCACGTCGGCGCCGTTGGGCAGCGCCTCTACGGACCCCTCCTCTTTACGCCCCCCGCCCCTCCCCCCCCCTCCCGCCAGGGTCCTCTCTGTGCCCGCCCTCCTCTCTCTCCTGCTGGCCACCTCGATGGTGCACGCCGAGCCGGAGACGGCCCTCGCACTCTTCAAGGCCGCCTCGCTCACCGCCGTCGCCGTCTTTGCCGGTGCCCCCCGCCACACCCACGGCTTGCCCCGCCGCAGCTACCGCGCCAGGGCACGGCCAGGACACGGCTCGGGCACGGCCAGGGCACGGCTCGGGCACGGCTCGGGACGCCAGGCCGACGCCTCTCCCGCTCCGCCGCCAGGCGGCCCTGTCCTCCCTCCCTCCCTCCCTCCCTCCCTCCCTCCCTCCCTCCCTCCCCTTCAGGCGGCCCTGTCCTCCTCGCCCCCGCCGTCGTCGACGTCTTTGGCGCCAGAGACGCGACTGCAATCTACGGCCGGCTCTGGATGATGCTGCCCGCCGCTAACTTCTTCGGCGTGCTCCCCCTCCCCGCGGGCCCGTGCGCCCCCCGCCCCCTCCCCACGCCCCTCCCGCCCCTCCGCAGGCGCGACCCTCGTCTCGCGCGTGCGCGAGTACTCGTACTCCAAGCACGCCCTCGCCATCGCAGAGACGTGCGACGAGGCAGCCTTCACAGCAACCTTCGGCGCGCCACACTCCTCCCGAGGCCAGCCGGCGGCAGCCCCGCCGCACTCCCTCCGCAACCCTGCCACGCAGGCGCGCCGCCCGCCGAGGCGCAGTCGCTCATCGCGAGCAAGACGGCGACCCTGCCGCTGCTGCTCACCATCGCGCCCGAGGGGACCGTCGACCCGAGCCCGCTCCTGTACGACGACGCTTTCTACACGCTCGCCGGCTTCAGCGCGCTCGCCTGCGTGTGCAACTTGGCGGCGTACCGCTTGCCGAGGCCCCTTCGGTTATAGCATGCGTTTGTGTGACATTATTAAAACAGCGCCGCCAATGGGTGTTTGTGTTTTTGCGGTATAACTCGCGCGCGCGCCGGGGGGCGCGGCCGCGGGTGTACGCCTTCCGCGAAACGCGAACATGGCAAAATCTCCCCAGACCCCCGACACCTCGCACCTACAAAAACACGCGTCAGCACAGTCCACAGAGTGCAGGCCAGCTACGATTCCGGAAGGCGCCCGTGGGCCGGCTGCGCTGCCCTCCCCTCCCGCCGCCTCACACCTCTCTCAGTCCAGGTCGAGCGCGGCCAGCCTCTCCGACGGGGGCGGCGCCCGAGGGCGTGAGCGAGTCTGCAGCAAAGCGACGAGCGCCTGCTTCGGGTTGGAGCCACTCTCAGCAGCCTCGTCGAGCGCCTCGTCGACGGCCGCCCCGTCCACCCCCGACGCTGCGAGCCGCTGCCGCAGCTCCGAGAGCTTGAGGTGCGCGAGGGCCTCCGCCGCCTCGCCCGCCGCCTCGCCCTCCGCCGCCGGAGGGGAGGCCGGAGGCTCGGCGTCTTCGCTCGGTGCCGCCGCAGCCTCGACCGGTGCGGCGGCCGGCGCGGCGGCGAGTGCCTCTTCGGGCACAGCGACGCCCATCGGCACCTCCTCGCCCTGCGAAGGGGCGGCAGCCTGCGACGCCGTCGCGAGCACCGCAGCAGAGTCCGCCACCAGGGCCGGCCGGGCGGTGCCATCGTGCGCGAGAGGGGTGGGCGGGACCGGCGGCGCGTCGGGAATGTGGTGCGGAACGTCGTCCGCGGTGAGGCTGACCCACGCGCCGTGCCAGCTGTGCCCCATGACTCGCTCGTCGAGCTCAATCGTCCCGTCCTCACGCCGGGTCGCGTTCTCTGGATAGCAGTCCGAGATGTAGTCGGCAAAGGAGCGAGTCGGATGCAGCTTCTTGTAGAGGATCATCTCGTTCTCTAGGCGAAGCTGGAAGTACTCCTTGAGGTCGAGGTCGTTCGCTGGTGCCGGGCTCCCCATCGATTCTGACGACGGGACGGAGGCGGCAGCGCGAGCCGCCGAGTCGATGGCGCGAGATGAGACAGCTCGCGAGAACTCGATCGACGAGGTTGCGGTGCCCTGGGCGCCAGCGAGGATCGAGTCGAGCGCCTGCACCCCGCGCGGAGCAAATGCAGACCCGGCGCCGATGACGCCTCGGGCAATGCCAAAGCCGAGATTTACTCCCCAGATACCAATGTCGAGGCCGGCAGACGTCGAGGTCTGGGCAAACTCAGCGGGGGTGGAGCGTTCGCTCTCCTTTCTTTTGGAGTCATTCACCATGGGTCGCCGCCAAGGATCGGGCAGAAAAGAAATTTACACCGAGAGACTGCGAAGAGAGATAGGTAGGGGCAGACGCCCAAGGGTGGGCGACGGCTAGCGCACCACACCCCTCTCCTTAAAATCCCTGTGTGGTGGCGGCGTGCCGTCATTCCATCCCTCCCTTGGGTTGTCCGTTTTCTTTCTTTCTTCCTTTACTAGCACGGCACTTGTTGTGTGTTGTGTGTTGTGGTGGTGTGCGGTGTGCGGTGTGTGTGTGTGTTGCGCGTTGTGTGTTGCGTGTTGTGCGGCGGGCGGTGGGCGCAATGTGGGTGGGTGGGTGGGTGGGGGGGGGGGGCACTCACCCGGGGTTGCAGGGAGGGGGGGGCGGGGGGGGGCGTCGCGCAGTCTGAAGCGTCCGAAGGAGGGGGAATGTGTGATGTATGGTCTACGGAGGGTTTTACAACTGTTGCTCGAACGACACAGGCGCACGGGACTGGTGCGTACTGGCACTAACACAAGTACACCACGGGGGAGCCGCCTAAGCGACTCCCGCGAGGACAGAAAAGAATTTTAGAACAAAAGGCGGTCGCACGACACGATTCACGCGACAGGCGAGGCGCGGTCGACGGCTTCCTCAGAAGCCGTCGCCCGCACCACAGGAGCAGTCACACCACCACTCCCACTCCGGCGCCCACGCGCCCACCCACTCCCCACCCCGACATCCCCACCCCACCCCACAACCCCGCCCCACCCCAACCCGAGCAACCCCGCCCCAACCCGACCCGACCCGATCCACCCCGCCCCGCCCCGCCCAGCCCCCCCCACCGGACCAACTCCACGCTCGCCCACGACGCCAGCCGCCTCGCCCGCCGCCCCGCCCGGCCTCCGCGCCCGCCCGCCCGACCGCCGCCAGCGCCGGCATCTCGACGGCCTCCGCCTCGCCCGCCCTCCGATCCTGTGGCCTCGCTGAAGAAATCGACGCAGCAGCGACCGCGACCTCGGGCAGAAAGAATTTAACAAGCAAAAACCGGTACACGGAGCCCTCTCGGTACATGAACATGAGCTGCCAGGGTGGTGGGTGGGGAGGGCGAGAACGGCGGCAGGCCTGGGGGCGGTGGGGACGGGGGCGAGGGCGGTGGTGATGGTTCGTGGGTTCGTGGGGTGAGGAGCGAGAAAGAAGGGGCGGAAGATGGTGGTGGGGATGACGGTGGTGGAGACGGCAAGGGGGGTAGGGCGGCGGCGAGGGCGGCGGTGACAGGGGTGGCGGCGACGGGGGCAGTGGTGAGGGCAGCGGGGCGGCTGGAGGCGAGGGCCAGAACGGCGGCATGCCGGAGGGCGGCCGAGGGGAGGGTGGTGGCAGGGCGGGAGGGGGGAGGGGGGAGGGGGCAAGGGTGCCGTGGCTGCGAGGGCGGGCCCCGGCGGCGAGGAGGGCGGCGGCGGCGAGGGCCGAGGGCGAGGGGTGGTGAGAGTGGCAGCAGGCCGAGGGGGGGCGGGGGTGAGGGCGGCGCGGCGACCGAGGCGGGAGGCGGCAGCGAGGGCGGCGGCGAGGGCGGCGGCAAGGGCGCGGCGGCAAGGGCGGGGGATAGTGTAAGAGATCTCGCGGCGCGGTGACGGCAAGGGCGAGGGCAGCGGAGGGGGTGGGGGCGGTGGGCCGGTGGCGGCGGCGTGGGTGGCAGCGAGGGAGGCGGGCATGGTGGTGGTGGCGAGGGTGGTGAGAGCAGCGGCGGTGGAGACGGTGGTGAGGAGGGCGGTGGAGGTGAGGCGGGACGGCTGGAGGCGAGGGCGACGGCAGGCCGACACGGGGTTGGAGGGAGCGGCGTGCGTGCCTGGCGACGCCTCGGCCAAAGTGCGCAAGGTCCAAGGACAGTGGCAACGGAGGTGACTTGTGGGTGATGCTAGAGGAGTGCAGTGCATGCTTCGCATCGGAACGCAAAGAAGAGCATGGAAGGCTCTGAGTAGAGAGAGACGCTTGCGGTTGCGCCGCCCGCTCCGGAGGCCGCATTCAGCCCGGAGGGGACCGCGGGAGTGCCCCCCGTGGCGGCTCGGAGAGGGCCGGGTGTGTCTGCGCAGTGGCCTGCGCGCTGCCTTGGGAGGGGGAGAGGGCGAGAGCGGCGGCATGCTGGAGGGCGGCGGCGGCGAGGGAGGCGGTGGCGAGGGCGGCGGCGGCGAGGGTGGCGGCGGCGAGGGCGGCGGTGAGGGCGGGGGGGGGGGGGGTAGCGTAGGAGGGCGGCGGGCTCGACGGCGACGGCGAGAGCACGGGCGGCGAGGGCGGCGGCAACGGCGGCGGGGCGGTGAGGGCGGAGGCGACGGCGGAAGAGACGGCTGCGAAGGGGGCGTCGAGGGCGCAGGGAGGGGGCGGCACCGGCGTCCGCCTTCGGTGGGGATTGCAGCTGCAACAACGAATGGTAGCGGCGGCATGGGGGGTGAGGGCGGTGGCGAGGGCGGTGGCGAGGGCGGTGGGGCAATCGAATGACAGCGGCAAGCGAGTTGGCCGGGCGATGCACTACAGAGGAGCGCGGTGTGTGCTTCGGAACGCAAAGAAGAGCGTGGAAGGCTCTGAGTAGACTTAGACGCTCGCGCCGCCCGCTCCGGAGGCCGCATTCAGCCCGGAGGGGACCGCGGGAGCGCCCAGTGGCGGCTCGGGGAGAGCCGGGTGTATCTGCGCAGTGGCCTGCGCGCTGCCTTGGGCAGAAATCGGCTCTCACCCCCCTCGGCTCCGCCCCCGAGCGTTTGAGGCTCGGAGGAGAGGCGAGAGGGGGAGAGCGCCGAGAGAGCGACTGAGGAACGGGAGATGCCCTGGCGCGGCTCCGAGCGAGGGTTGTTGCGCGCGCGCAACAAATCGTCAGAACCAAGGCTGAATCTCAGCGGATCGTGGCAACAAGGCCACTCTGCCGCGTACAATACCCCGTTCCTTATTCAAGTCGTCTGCAAGGGATTCGTCGGCCCGGGTCCGTGAATTGTGGTCGCTCGCGGCTCAGGCAGTGCTACCGTTGCTCGTGGCGTCCCCGGGCCGGTAGGTGGCTTTCCTTCCGGCATGGATTCTAACTTAGAGGCGTTCAGTTATAATCCGGCGCATGGCAGCTTCGCCGCATCGCCGTTTCCGGCGGCGGCTATACCGATGATGCGAATTGGTGGTTCCTCTCGTACTGAACCAAATTACCGTAGAAAAACAGACAGCAGTAGGGTAAAACTAACCTGTCTCACGACGGTCTAAACCCAGCTCACGTTCCCTGTTGGTGGGTGAACAATCCTGCATTTGGCCCCCGCTGCGAGGCAGTGATAGGAAGAGCCGACATCGAAGGATCAAAAAGCTACGTCGCTATGAACGCTTGGCAGCCACAAGCCAGTTATCCCTGTGGTAACTTTTCTGACACCTCTAGCTTGAAATTCCCAAAGACGAGAGGATCGATAGGCCACGCTTTCGCGGTTTGTATTCGTACTGAAAATCAAAATCAACCGAGCTTTTCCCCTTTCGGTCCACATGAGATTTCTGTTCTCATTGAGCTCAAAATCGGGCGCCTGCGTTATTTTTTAACAGACGTGCCGCCCCAGCCAAACTCCCCACCTGTTAGTGTCCCCGACGCGGATCGCGCGCACGAAGCGGCTTGGATCCAGAAGTGAGGCGAGCCTCCCTCCGCGCCACCGAGTAAGTAAAACAACGTTGACGGTTGCGGTATTTCACTGTCGGGTTGCCCCTCCCGCATATTCTACACCCATCAAGTCGTTCCACAGTAACAGACTAGAGTCAAGCTCAACAGGGTCTTCT
This sequence comes from Emiliania huxleyi CCMP1516, assembly GCF_000372725.1. Lineage (NCBI taxonomy): Eukaryota > Haptophyta > Isochrysidales > Noelaerhabdaceae > Emiliania > Emiliania huxleyi. The sequence continues at coordinate 231,464 of NW_005194754.1, forward strand.
TTCCCCGCTGATTCTTCCAAGCCCGTTCCCTTGGCTGTGGTTTCGCTAGACAGTAGATAGGGACAGTGGGAATCTCACGAATCCATTCATGCGCGTCACTAATTGGATGACGAGGCATTTGGCTACCTTAAGAGAGTCATAGTTACTCCCGCCGTTTACCCGCGCTTGGTTGAATTTCTTCACTTTGACATTCAGAGCACTGGGCAGAAATCACATTGCGTCAGCACCCTCGCGGGCCATCGCAATGCTTTGTTTTAATTAAACAGTCGGATTCCCCTTGTCCGCGCCAGTTCTGAAGCGGCTGTTCGTCGCGCAGGGAGAGCCGGAGCGCTCCTAGGCCGTCCGCCGGACGGCCGCGCGGGATCCGCAGCCGTGAGGCCGTAGTCCCCGCGCAGCCAGCCGGCCTCGAGCCTAGGACCCCTGCGCCCAGCCTTCAGAGCCATTCCTTCTCCCGAGGTTGCGGAACCATTTTGCCGACTTCCCTTACCTACATTGCTCTATCGACTAGAGGCTGTTCACCTTGGAGACCTGATGCGGTTATGAGTACGACCAGGCGTGAGAACGAACCGCTCCCCCGGATTTTCACGGGCCGTCGGGAGCGCGCCGGACACCCCAAGACTTAGGGTGCTTTGCCTGCCGTGTAGCCCTCGCTCCGGCTAAACCGATTCCAGGGCAGGAGGCAGTTAAGAAGAAAAGAGAACTCTTCCCAGGGCTCCCGCCGGCGTCTCCGGGTTCGTTCGCGTCGCCGCCCACCATCCACGCGCTGGCTCGGGAATATTAACCCGATTCCCTTTCGACGGACGGGCTGACAGAACCAGCCGCGTTCGGCGGAGTTTTCCTGTCTCTTAGGGTCGGCTCACCCGTGTCCAACTGCTGTTCACACGGAACCTTTCTCCACTTCAGTCTTCAAAGTTCTCATTTGAATATTTGCTACTACCACCAAGATCTGCACCGGGGCCCGCTTCACCCAGGCTCGCGCCCAAGGCTGCGCCGCGAGCCCCGCGCCCTCCTACTCGCCGGCGCCTCGCGCTCGCGCCGGCGGCCGCGCATCGGTGGTCCGCTTGAGCGCCATCCATTTTCAGGGCTAGTACCTTCGGCAGGTGAGTTGTTACACACTCCTTAGCGGGTTCCGACTTCCATGGCCACCGTCCTGCTGTCTGGAGGTACCAACGCCTTTTGTGGTATCTGATGAGCGGACACTTGGGTACCTTAGCGCGGCGTTCGGTTCATCCCGCATCGCCAGTTCTGCTTACCAAAAATGGCCCACTTTGAACGCGCCGTTCGCCGCCCGGGATCACTCAAGCATCCCGGGCCTCTTGCCCATTTAAAGTTTGAGAATAGGTGCAAGCTGTTTCAGCCCACAGGCCTCTAATCATTCGCTTTACCTGACAAAACCGTTGCGTTCAAGCTATCCTGAGGGAAACTTCGGAGGGAACCAGCTACTAGATGGTTCGATTAGTCTTTCGCCCCTATACCCAGATTCGACGAACGATTTGCACGTCAGTATCGCTACGAGCCTCCACCAGAGTTTCCTCTGGCTTCACCCTACCCAGGCATAGTTCACCATCTTTCGGGTCCCGACAGGTGTGCTCCACTCAAACCCCTCACAGCAGGTCAAGGTCGGTTGGCAGGGCATGCCCTTCACTTTCATTCCGCACGCGGGCTTGCCACCCGGGTACTCGCACACGTGTCAGACTCCTTGGTCCGTGTTTCTAGACGGGTCGGAGGGGCCCGTTCCGTCAGCCGGGCCCCGGGCCGCGCCAGGACGGGAGCTGGCCGTAAAGCCCCGCTCCCGGGTTGAGGCGCGGCGCCGAGGCGCGGCTGACCCGGCGCGCAGAAGTGCACCTGGGGAGAACCCCAGGCTGAGTCGGCGCGCCGAAGCCGGGCCCATCCGGGTTTCCTCCTACCGATTTCAAGCACTCTTTGACTCTCTTTTCAAAGTTCTTTGCATCTTTCCCTCACGGTACTTGTTCGCTATCGGTCTCTCGCCAGTATTTAGCTTTAGATGGAATTTACCACCCAATTCAAGCTGCAATCCCAAGCAACCCGACTCGACGAGGACGCATCGTAAGGCCGCAACCCGCCACGGTACGGGATTCTCACCCTCTCCGACACCCTGTTCCAAGGGACTTGAGCGGCGGGCGCGGCCGATAACGCCTCTCTAGACCACAATTCGGGGGGCGCTGCATACGCGAGGCCTCCAGATTGGCAGCGTGAGCTCAGCCCGCTTCATTCGCCATTACTAGGGGCATCCTGGTTAGTTTCTTCTCCTCCGCTTAGTGATATGCTTAAGTTCAGCGGGTAGTCTTGCCTCATTCGATGGCGGGTTTCGAGGCGCGCGGCCGCACAGAGAGCGGCCGCGCGCCGGGGCGGGCAGGCCTCGCTCTCCGAAAGGAGAGGAGAGGAACCGCGCACGCGTGGGGTCGCGAGGCAGAACGGGGCACGCGTCCGCCGGAGGTCTAGTCGTGGACTTAGCACTCCGGCGGGGACGCGGGTTAGACGC
>NW_005194754.1:236466-240536 GCF_000372725.1 Emiliania huxleyi CCMP1516
CCGACAGTGCTCACTCCAAGGCCAACAAAGCCAAGGACACGTGTCGTAATCATGTTACGGAGCGCGGCTCTAGTCAGAGCCGCAGCCCTCGCGCGGCGCCAAGCCGCGGGCCGGCCCAGTACGGGCGGCCTCGCGGGGCGCCGCGCATCGCGCCTCCACTCAAGGATTCGCACGACCGCTCGGTGGCTAGAAGCGCATCACAACCGACACGCCGCAGCTCCACAGCAGGGCGGGAGCCGCTCCGAAAGGGGAGGGCTGCACCGCTGAGCCTGCCAGGGCCTTGTTACGCGGGGCCAGTCGAGGCGCCACCGCCACCGACAGTGCAGCCAGCCGACCCGCGCCCAGAGGAGACCTCCGAGCTGCGAGCCAGCCGCGCTGCGGGGTGAGGCGCACGAGGCGTCTGCCCATCGGGAAACCATCTGCTTCTCACACACAGCCGCTGCCCAGGCGGCCCCATCCGGTCTGGAGGGGCACAGCGAGGGAGCTTTTGCGTCGGGGGAGGGTGAGTCCCCGCGGCGGCACGTGCTGACTAGGCGTCTACGTAACCGAGACTGGGGCCGGATCGCGCAGTGGCGACCCAACCCCGCCCAGCACCGCCTCACACGCACCAGCCGCTCAGTCAACCTACCGGGCCGCGGCTCAAACCGTAAGCAAAAGTCTGCTCCGGCGAACCGCGCCGAGGGAGCACCGCGCCGGCTGCCTCGCGGCCGCCGTTCTGCGCGTCTCCTCACCTATCCACCTGCTTGGGTGGCCGAGAGGGCGGTACCGACCGCGCGGGCAGCACCGCCAGACAAGCCCCAGTGTGTCCGCGCCGGTGCGCGTACTCGCGTTTGTATTCGCCGCAGAAATGCGTATTCCTCTAAGTGGTACGCCGGAGGGCGCCGCTTTGATTGGGTAAGACCATTACGAGCCGAGGCGCGGACACACTGGGGAAACTGCGGCCCCAGTCATACCGATTCGCCCCGAAGCCGAATGGAATGGGACTGGGGATGCAAATGCGAACCGAATGCGACGTTTTAGCTGGGAAACGCGCACACCGACTGCAAACAAAGCCAACACCCCCGAAACGAATCGACTTGGGCCCCGCGGAGCCGGGAGACGGGCTCCGGGACCGGGGCGGACGGCACACCGACCTCGCCGCACCACACCCCGCCGCCCCGCCTCGGTGCACGGGACCGGGACGCCCCTGCCGCGGCCCCTCCCACCGCTGGGCGGGCCCCGCCGCGCCCCTCCGCCCTCCTCGCCCCACGGGCGGCCCCACGGCTCCGGAGCCCGCGCCCGGCCCTCTGCGCCGGACCGGCGACCGCGCCGCGCGGCGGCTCTCTCGAGGCGCCGCCATGAGCCTCGGCTCATGGCGGCGGGGGGTGGACGCAGGCGCGGGGCGTCCGTCGGCCCTAGCGGTGGTGGGGGGGGGGGGGGGCGAAAGCGCTCGCGTCGCGGCGCCGCTGGCGAGCGCCGTGCAGCGGCCTGCGGGGAGAGGGGCAGGGGGAGAGGCGAGACGGTGAGACGGTGACGGTGGCGGTTGGCGGTGACGGTGGCGGTGACGGTGACCGCGCGGAGAGGAGAGGGGCGCGAGGGCTGCGGGATGAGGGGGGGCGCCGCGCCCCGCGGGAGAGGGGGAGGGGGGCGGAGGGGGAGGGTGGGGGAAGGAGGGAGGAGGCGACGGCGAGAGGGGTGTGTGCGGGGCAGCCTTGAGCGGGCCGACGCTGGCGCGCCGCGTATCGTTGCCGAGCCGAGAGGAGCGAGGCGCCGATCGCGCGCAAGTCGAGGCCGTCGCCTCCAGCGCATATGCTCGGCCTCGATCGCCTTGTCGCCGCGCCAGTCTGCGGCAGGGACGCGTGCGGGTGCGCGTGCGCTAGGGCCGAGGTGGCGGGGGCGGGGATGGCTGGCGGGTGGCGGAGAGGCGGCGTGGGGAGAGTCCCGGGCGGGGCGAGAGGCGGGGCCGAGGGAGAGGGCTGGGGGAGGGACGAGAGGTGGCGGGGGGCGGGAGAGGCGGCTCGCACCGTGCAGCGCCGGCAGCCCCGACCGGCGGGGACCGCTCGCCGGGCCCGCCAGGCGGCACGCCACGGCAATCGCGGCAACGCTTCTTCGGCCGGCGCTTGGGCCCTCACCGCCGCCGTCAGCGGCCGTCAGCGCAGCGCCTCCGCCGCCGTGGGCCCGCCCCTCGCGACGACAACGCCCTCCGCAGCGGCGAAACACGCCGCCGGCCGCCGGAGCGCCGCGCGGGAGCGCCGGCTCACCGATGAGCGGCGCGGCGACCGCGCCATCCGCCCCCGCCGCAGCAGCGCCGCCCAAGCTGCTCTGGACGCGCCCTGCGAGGCGGCGCATGCCGTCGAAAGATGTAGACAGCGACGGAGGAGGAGGAGGAGTCGAGGCGGCGGCGGGGCGGCGCCGCCGACGCTGGCCCCCGCGCCGCCCATCCGCTCCAACCCGACTCGAGGTTGCAGCGACCCGAGCCTGCGGGGCTGCCGCCGAGGAGTGCGGAGAGAGGTGCGAGAGAGGGGGGAGAGCGGCAAGGCGAGCAGCTAGCGCGCCTCAGCAGAAGCGAGAGCGCCGCGGCCGCGCCTCACCCACGAGCGACGAGCCGCGCAGCCCGCCCTGCAGCGGCGCGCAACCTACGGCAGAGAGCGCCGATGAGACCTGGTGTGAGGCCGACGGCGGCGGGGATGGCGCGGTGCGCGGTCGGCGGAGGAAGGGGGGGGGCGGAGGGACGGAGGCCTGCCGAGAGGCTCCGAGAGAGGGAGGGAGGGAGGGAGGGAGATATCGCGAGGTGACGGGGGAGCTGCGGGACGGAAAGAGGGGAGAGCTGGCCGGGATGAGGAGTGAGAGCGCGGCGGTGGTGCGCCGCGCGCCGCCGCGCACCTGTAGCTGCACGCCGGCCTAGCGCACGGCCTCGGTCAAAGGGTGGCGGAAACGCGATGCGGAGGGCTGCGGCGGTGGCAGGAGCACTGGAGCGGCGGCGTGGTGGCGGGAGCGAAGGTGCCTGAGGCAGTGTGCAGCGGGCGTGGTGAGGCTCGAGGCTGCCAAGTGCGAGTGTGCGCGGGAGGCCGGTCGGGAGGCTAGCTGGCTCCCATCGCAACTCACACGCGGCTGTGGCACACGGGCGAGACGCTGCTGCCTCTCGTGGCACTGCTCAACGACGCTCAACGCCTGGGGGGTCTGGTTGGGCTCTGTGCGGCTGGAGGAGAGCGGAGAGTGGAGCGGTGGTGTGCCCGAGTGCAGAACGGCGCACGCTGCGCACCAGCAGCGCGTGGAGAGCGGCGGACGCCGGCCAGCAGGTCTCTCTCGTTCGTTTCAAGGCCGCCAAAAGAATTTTCCCAACCAGCCGTGTTATGGCCCTGCGACCGCGCACCCCCCCCACGGTCGAGGAAGAGGGTGCGTTCTGCAGTTAAGGGGTAACCCGGTACACGGAACCATCCCTCGGAGACGTGTTATGGCCCTGCGACCGCGCACCCCCGGGGCTAGGGCTCTCGCTCGGGCTCTCTAGCCCGTAACCCGATACCGAGCGTCCGGCCAACTGGGTGCGCTTCTTAGCTCCCCGGTCCTGGACGTGAGATTGATGACCGCACTCCAAGTGCTCCAAGTGCTCCGAAAGAATTTGCATGAGTTTCGGCTGCCCGTCGTCCTTTCAAGACATTTTGTTCTCCCACTGTCCTGTGTGGGTGATCCTGAGAGAGATTTTTGAAAAGATCCTGTGTGGGTGATCCTGCCCACCCCTCTCCGTGTCGCGCTGTGTGCCCCCGCACCCCCCCAAATGGCATCCTCCCAACCAAGACCCTGCTTGCTTGTTTGTTCCGCAAGGAGCAAGGTGGGGACTCTGTCCTCTTCCCATCCCTAGTTTGCCAGTGTTCGAAATTCTTCCTGTGTTATATGCGCATATTTAGTGCCAGTGTGTGCGCCACAGTCCCGTGCCCAGGGTTGTGGCTGCGAGGGAGTTTTGTTGCAAAAAAATCTTTCACTTTCTTCTGACTGGGGGGGGGGGGTGACAAGGGCTTGGGGGGGGGGGGGGGGCAACCAATGGGGGGGAAACCGCTTCCTAATGTGCGCGGACAGGTTGGGGGTCAGGTGGG
>NW_005194754.1:240636-242831 GCF_000372725.1 Emiliania huxleyi CCMP1516
GCAAGGCAAGAGAACGCACATTACAAGATGATTGGGCAGGTAAATGATTTAATGAGGAGGGGGGGGGCGACGAGCGGTGGCCGCAAAATGCACATTTATGCATCAAATTTGCTTGCCACCGTGCCTCCATACGGTCCAGATGTGGGGTTCGCATCCTAGGATGGGGCATCGCGCGTGGGGCAGAGGCCAGAAGCCCGGCGTGTCAGCCAGCGAGTCGGGGTGCATCGGCTGCCGGCGTGCGTGTACGATCGAGGATGACGCTACGAGGGTCGCCCCCCCTGGCTGACAGCCCTGACGCCCTTCACTTCGCCGAAGCCGGGAGTAGCATATGCGCTGCGTCACGCTCACGAACAGCCGTGCGCAAGTGGCGATGAGCGAGGGCTATGAGTGCAACGCACTGAGGCGGAGCCGGAGCTGACTTTGCTCGATTTTTAGCAAAACGGCCCCAGACCCTTGGGGACACCTCTCGGGTGGGCTCGGGTGCACCCGGCTCTGCGAGAGCCCCAACCTCCCGACACGCACACACCTGTCCGCCCTCCCACTTGCTCAGCGCTCGTGCTCCCTCCCCTTGTATGCCAAGCTGAAAAAAACGAGCTGATAAAGTCAGAAAGGAGCCCCCGCGACGCGCCGCTACTGAACGAGAAGCCGGACACGGTGCTCGCGCTGCTGCTGCCGTCGGGAGCGCGGCAGCCACTTCTTGCGCTGCCCTCTACGCACCTTCGCCGACCTCCACGCCATCGCGGATGGCGCTGCTCGCGCTACCGGCGCCACCGGCCGCGCCCGCCGCGCCGCTGCCGGCCGCTCCTGCCTGCTCTGTAGCAGCGATCCCTTGCGCAGGATCGCCCTCGGCGCCGCGGCTGAGGCCGGGGGAGACAGCGTGAGGGTGTCTGTGGTGGGTAGGGGCCCTTTGCCCATCGGGTCGCTGCGCGCTAGAGCAGCGGCGGGCCGCCTAGGGGGCTCAAGGCGGCCTGCCGGTGCGGAGGGTGGGCCCCTAACGTGAAACACCGAACCCCCGCGCCGGTGGGGGGCCAACTTTGAGTGGTTATGCTGAGTACTGTTTATGGGTTGTGGGGCTGCTGTGGGCGGTTTGGGCGCTGCTGTGGGCGGTTTGGGCGTCCCTGGGGTACCTTCTGGAAGGGTCTGGCCCCGTTGGTTCGGGGGGCCTCACGTCTAGGGTGTGTGTTCACGAAAGGTACCAGTCCATCCCGCAGAGTCCCTAGCTACAATCTGCTACAAGTCGGCGCCCACACGCTGCAGATCCTGTGCATGGTCTCCGCGCAGGAGGACATGTACATGTTCATGTGCATGCGCACGACGGCAAGGGGCGCGGCGCGGCACGCCGTTGCTCAAGTAGACGGCTGCTTCAGAAAGGTCAAGAGATCGAGACAGGCGGCAGCGCCACCGCCTCGTAGAAACCGACCCGTTGTCGCTCACGTCGTTCCTCTCGAACACAAACGCGCAGGCAGGGGCGCGGGAGGTCCTGGCCCACTGACCCAGGTTATGTCTCACTTTTTGCTAGTGTTGTGCCTGGGGTTGCAGTATGATGCCTAGCACCTTTGATGCCGCAAAAGTATGCCGCCAGCTTGCTGTGTGTCTTGTGGTTCTGTGTGTCGCTCCTGTGTGACCGTCATCGCCCGTCTAGCGTCCACCCATACCGCGTTGGTGTCCCAGTCGTTGGTCGGACTGTGTTTCGCCTTCCCATCAATCAATCAATCATGTGTCTGTGAGCTGGCGTGACCCTTCCCCCGGGGCCCCTGCGTGGGCGGGCTTAGGCGCGTCCAGCCGGGGCAAGGGCGGTGGTAGGGGTGGCGGGTGAGAGGGCGGCGGCGGCGGCGAGGGCAGCGACGAGGGCGGTGGGGGCGAGGGTGGCTGCGAGGGTGGCGGGGGCAATGGTAAGGGTGAGGGTGGGCGGGCGGCAAGGCGGCAGCGAGGGCGGCGGGGGCTTGGTAGGTGGCACCGACGGCAGCAAGGATGGGGGTGGGGGTAAGCTAAGGGCGGTGTGGCGGCGAGGGCGGCGGTGGAGACGGTGGTGACGAGGCTCGAGGGTGGCGGCGGCGGTGACGGAGGCGGCAATGGCGGCGGGGCGGCGGCGGGGCGGTGGGGGGCGAGGGCAAGAGCGCGGCGAGGGCGCGGCGGTAGGGACGCCGGGTGAGAGGGCGGCGGGAGCGGCGAGGGCGGCGACGAGGGCGGCGGTG
>NW_005194754.1:266147-279436 GCF_000372725.1 Emiliania huxleyi CCMP1516
GCGAATCTGTATAGGACTGTGTGCGGGGTTACCTGCAGCGGGCCGACGCTGGCGCGCCACATATCGTTGCCGAGCCGAGAGGAGCGAGGCGCCGATCGCGCGCAAGTCGAGGCCGTCGCCTCCAGCGCATATGCTCGGCCTCGATCGCCTTGTCGCCGCGCCAGCCTGCGGCAGGGACGCGTGCGGGTGCGCATAAGTGGCTGGGGCGGGGATGGCTGGTGGGTGGCGGAGAGGCGGCGTGGGGAGAGTCCCGGGCGGGGCGAGAGGCGGGGCAGAGGGAGAGGGCTGGGGGAGGGGCGAGAGGTGGCGGGGGGCGGGAGTTGCGGCTCGCACCGTGCAGCGCTGGCAGCCCCGACCGGCGGGGACCGCTCGCCGGGCCCGCCAGGCGGCACGCCACGGCAATCGCGGCAACGCTTCTTCAGCCGGCGCTTGGGCCCTCACCGCCGCCGTCAGCGGCCGTCAGCGCAGCGCCTCCGCCGCCGTGGGCCCGCCCCTCGCGACGACAACGCCCTCCGCAGCGGCGAAACACGCCGCCGGCCGCCGGAGCGCCGCGCGGGAGCGCCGGCTCACCGATGAGCGGCGCGGCGACCGCGCCATCCGCCCCCGCCGCAGCAGCGCCGCCCGAGCTGCTCTGGACGCGCCCTGCGAGGCGGCGCATGCCGTCGAAAGATGTAGACAGCGACGGAGGAGGAGGAGGAGTTGAGGCGGCGGCGGGGCGGCGCCGCCGACGCTGGCCCCCGCGCCGCCCAGCCGCTCCAACCCGACTCGAGGTTGCAGCGACCCGAGCCTGCGGGGCTGCCGCCGAGGAGTGCAGAGAGAGGTGCGAGAGAGGGGGGAGAGCGGCGAGGCGAGCAGCTAGCGCGCCTCGGCAGAGGCGAGAGCGCCGCGGCCGCGCCTGACGCACGAGCGACGAGCCGCGCAGCCCGCCCTGCAGCGGCGCGCAACCTACGGCAGAGAGAACCTGAGTAGAGAGCTCTGAGTTGGCCGGACGCTCGGTATCGGGTTACGGGCTAGAGAGCCCGAGAGCCCTAGCCCCGGGGGTGCGCGGTCGCAGGGCCATAACACGTCTCCGAGGGATGGTTCCGTGTACCGGGTTACCCCTTAACTGCAGAACGCACCCTCTTCCTCGACCGTGGGGGGGTGCGCGGTCGCAGGGCCATAACACGGCTGGTTGCGAAAATTCTTTTGGCGGCCTTGAAACGAACGAGAGAGACCTGCTGGCCGGCGTCCGCCGCTCTCCACGCGCTGCTGGTGCGCAGCGTGCGCCGTTCTGCACTCGGGCACACCACCGCTCCACTCTCCGCTCTCCTCCAGCCGCACAGAGCCCAACCAGACCCCCCAGGCGTTGAGCGTCGTTGAGCAGTGCCACGAGAGGCAGCAGCGTCTCGCCCGTGTGCCACAGCCGCGTGTGAGTTGCGATGGGAGCCAACTAGCCTCCTGACCGGCCTCCCGCGCACACTCGCACTTGGCAGCCTCGAGCCTCACCACGCCCGCTGCACACTGCCTGCAGCAGTGCGTCGATAGTCTTAGCGTCGTCACGCGTGTGCCGCCACGCTCTTGGGCGGACACGGCGCAGCTCTTTCCGGGACGGACGAGTGGTGCGCTGCGGAACCGCTGGCACAGGCTACGGGCGGGAGGAGGTGGCGGGCAGTGGCGGCAGGTGTGGACGCAGGCAGAGGACGACCTGCTGCTGCTTTTGGTGGGCGAGTCGGAGCCCAACTTCTCGCAGGCTTACGCTGCGTTCGACGACTCTCGCTCGGAGTCAGCCGTTCGACGCCGACACTCGCACCTGACTAGCCTGCGCGACTGGGTCCAGTGCGACGCTTGCGAGAAGTGGCGGCATCTCACTCCGCCGCAGCCCTGCTACACGCTTCGGGGCGAGTGGTGCTGCTACATGAACTCCGACGGCGATCGCAACTTCTGCGCTGCGCCGGAGGAGGAGTCGGAGGAGATTGTCGTGAGGCGCGGCGAGGTGCTGCGCGTGGCGGCGAGCAAGGGGCTGACGCTGTTCAAAAGCAGCATCGCAGCGTCCGGCTACAAGCAAGTGTACCTGGATCCTGGCGATGGCTTCTGCCGTGTAACCTTCAGAATCAATGGCAACCTGCTACTGCGGCGACCCGCCGTGGCGCATCCCCGAGGAGGCGGCGGTCTACCTCGCGGGCACGGAGCACGGCCGCGCCGCCGTCGCCGCCGCCGCCGACGCCGCCGCCGCCGCTCTCACCGCAGCCGACGCGGTGACGGAGGCGAAGGCGGAGAGGCTCGTGCTTCTCCCCTCCAAGAACCGAGCCGGGTACGAGGGCGTGACGCCCACGCCGGCGGGGCGGTTTCAGGCGCAAACAATGGTCGATGGCAAGAACCACTACCTCGGCGTCTACGACACCGCCGAGGAGGCGGCGCTCGTCTGCGCCCGCTGGCGGCGAGAGCACGACGCCGACCCCGTCACACTCGAGAGCGCCGTGAAGCGCCTCCACCTCGGCGTGTTCGAAGCCGTCGACGAGGAGACGCGGGCTCGCCTCGTCGCTCGCCTCGTCGCCTTCCTCTCCAAGCCCACCTTCGACGGCCTCATGAAGGCTGTCCACGCGCGGGCATCGACCGAGGCGAAGCTGCAGCTGGTGAAGGACTCTCTCGAGAGGCTCCGAGGCGCGCCGCCCTAGCTCCACCCAGCACCCGCCGCGAGCTCCAACTCCTATCTCTCTCCGCAACCCCCACCCCCGATCCGGCTGCAGGAGGAGGCGGCGGCGCTGCTGCACGAGTTCACCCTCCGCGGCGTTGCCGAGGCGTGCGGCAAGGCGGCGCACCTCGAGTCGCCGCACCGGCATGCGCTGTACGAGCTCTGCGCACCGGGCACCACCAAGGTGTGCACCGTCTTTGTCGCCATCGCGGCGGAGCTCCGGCTGCTCGCAAACTGCGACAAGACGGGCCGCCTCTCGCCAGCGCAGTTTCGCGCCATGGCCGCCGCGTCCGAGCAGGCGGGCCGGGTGTGCGCCGCTCGCGGCCACTACAACTCGGTCGGCGTGACGCCGCGCTCCATCTTCGAGAGCCACAAAGTCCCGCGCGCGCATGTGTGCGAGGCGCTGCGCGTCGTCAAGGCCAACCCGCCTGCCTGCGCCGGCGCGTTGAGTCGGGCGTGGACGGAGTACCTCTTCTACTCGCTCCACGACCGCTACTCGCCGCACGAGCTCTACTCGACCGACGGCACGGAGGCGGGCTTCAAGGCGGGCGACTCGGGCAACGAGAACGTATGGCGGGACGGCCAGTTCGACCCAGCGACGCGGCGGCGCTACGGTGGGCGCTTCCACGACCTCATCGTGCGCCATGGAGGGGAGGCGTACTTCGAGGGTAACTGGCCGCGCATGTGGCGCGTCCTCGCCGAGTTCATCGTCGACTGGCTGGCGTGTGAGGTGCTGAGCGAGCCATCCCTCAAGTTTAAGCCGAACAAGGCGACGGGCGAGGAGGGCTTCCTCGGGCTGGCGGTCAACGCGGAGACGGCGCTGCAGACGGTGGCGGACAAGGTGGCGGGCGAGACGCTCTTCAAGGGCGTTTTTGGCGCGTGGGGCCTGCGGCTGCACCCCAACGCGAGTGGAAGCACGCGTCGCTACACCTATAGGCTCCAGCGTGCGCTTGTGTGTCTTTTTGTGTCTGAAACTCGTTGTGCGCAGCCACCTAGTCGAGTACACTGGGGGTCTGTAAGTGACTCGTCGTGCAGACGTTCGCTCCTCACGCAGCTGCTAGTACAGCTTGTGTACCTCGCGCGTTCCTGTGTGCAGGAGCCGCTGCGGCTGATCGATGCGGCTGGTCGAGACGTAGAGCGTGCTGTAGAGTTTGTTGTACCTGCCCCCTCCCGCCACGCGCTCCGTCCGAGCCCCGCTCCGCGTGTGCTCTTGCCCCACAGCGGGAGGAAGTCTCAAGATGGCCAAGTTGCAAGTAATGGAGTGATGTGGCGCTGCGTCTCTTAGCACTGAGAAGGACGCAAGAAAGCATGCATCCCGGCGGCGGTTCATATCCGCGTGAGCGGACGGGTGTTGGGCTGGAGAGGGCTGAGGCTCACCCGTTGCGAGGAAGTGAGGTACTGCCGTCCGCCCACCCCCGCGAGTAGCAGCCGCACCGCCTCGGCCTGCCGGTGCCGAGCGGCCCAGGTGAGCAGCGTGTCTTGACTCACGGCGTCATATATGCGGCGCGTCGAGCTGGGTCGCAAGTGACGTGCGACGCGCCCGCCGCCCGGAGAGGAAGGCTCGCTCGCAGCGGGGTCAAGTCGCCCCGAGCCAGGTCGTCAAGGCGGGCTGGCAAGCTGATGGAGCCGCTGACGCCGCCTACACGGCCGCGTTAGACTGCTAAAATTGCGTCATGCCAAAAAAAGAAAGAAGACAGGGTTTGTAGTCGCAGCCGTCCCCATTCCCGCGCCACGTCCGAGAAAAAAAAATGGCTGTCTGGCTCCACCGCTCCGATGGCGCGGCGCCGCTCTCCGCGACCGACGGGCTCGAGCTCGGGCGGAAGGACGTCGCGCCAAAGGCCGCCACCGTGAGCCGCGTGCAGTGCGTCGTCCGCCTGCAGCCCGCCGGCGCCATCATCGAGGCCCGCGGCTCCAACGTCACCGGCGTGCGGCCGTCTGCCGAGGCGGAGTGGACGTGGCTTCGGAAGGGCGACCAGTCGAGCGCGCTCGCCGCGGGTGGCCAGGTGGCGCTCGACAAGGCGCTGCCTGCCGACGCGCTCTTCACGCTCTGCGGCCCGCAGAGCGCAGGCGAGCTTCGGCCGGTGCGCTGGCTGTGGCACTCTGCCTCGGGCGGGTGGACCGCCTTTGCGCCCGAGCTGGCCGCACGCCTCGAGGCGGCCCACTCTGCCGGCGCGGCCTCGCTGGTGACGGACGCCGAGCGGCGGGTCGTCTTCTTCCCGGCCATGCGGCAGGAGCGGCTCGATGACGCTTCGCGCTACCGCCGCGTCCAGCGCGAGGCTGCACCGCCCGCATCGCCCGCCGCGTCGCCCGCCTTGCCCGCCACCAGCCCGCTTGCCGCCACCGGCCCGCCTTCGGTCGCTGCGGCGGAGGCGGCGGCCGGTGCGGCTCCCGCGGCCGCCGCGGCAGCGGCGCCCTCGGGCGACGCCGGCGACGCCGAGGCCGAGCCCAAGCGGCGGCGGGTTCTTCCTCGAGAGCTCGGTGCTTACAGCCAGGAGGAGGAGAAGGGCGACGGCGCGCCGCCCGCCGCCACGCTGCCCACAACAGCGCCGCCCGCAGCGGCGCCATCCGCCGCGGCGCCGTCCGCCGCGGCGGCGGGAGGCAAGCTGGGTGTCGCGCGCGCGGTCGCGACTCCGCCCGACGTGCGCTGGTACAGCGCCGTGCCGAAGGAGGTGATCGTGCGCCGGCCGAGCGAAGCGCCGCGGGGGAAGGTTGCCGCGTACGACCTGGACGCGACGCTGGTGCGGTGGCTGCTGCCCGAGGGTGTCTTCCCGACGAGTCTCTCGCAGTACGCCCTCTGGTCGGGCGGGGTGCTCGCCGAGCTGCGCGCTGCGCACGCCGCCGGCTGCAAGCTCGTCATCTTCTCGAACCAGGGCGGCATCAAGGGCGCGCATGAGGGCAAGACGGCGGCGCGCGTCAAGGGCGTGATCGACTGGGTGGCGGAGGAGCTGGGCGTGCCACTCTTCGCCTGCATCGCGACCCAAAAGAGCGAGTACCGCAAGCCGGGCGCGCCGATGTGGGGCCTCATGCTGCGCGAGCTCAACGGAGGCGTGCAAGCCCACCTCGCCGCGTCGAGCTACACCGGGGACGCGGCGGGCCGGCCGGGCGACATCGGCGACTCGGACCGCGACTTCGCGGCGGCGGTCGGGGCGGCGCACGGCGGCAGCCTCGCGTTCCGCACACCCGAGGAGGCCTTCGGTTCGCCAGAGCAGCTCGCGGAGCCAGGTGAGGGGGTCGCTGTGCCTTGCCCTCCCCGCGAGGCGCTCGGGGCGCGCGCGGCGCTGCTGGGAGGCTACTGGGCAGAGTGGCCGGTGCTGCTGGTGCTGTGCGGGCCGCAGGGGGCAGGCAAGTCGACCTTTTGCGAGGCGCTCCTCGCGGGAGAGGGGGGCGGCGAGGGGGGCGGCGGGGCGATCCGGCGGTGGGTGGTGGTCTGCCAGGACACCGTCGCCAACGGCGAGCCCGAGCCCGGCGAGCGCGCGAGGCGCGCGAGGCGGACCGATGAAAGAGCCAGGCTGCTTTGGTGAGTAGGCAAGCCCGGCAAGCGCGAGGCGTGCGAGGCGCGGGCGGCGGAGGCGCTGCGCAGCGGCTGCAGCGTGGTTATCGCCGCACCACCCTCCACGATTGGTGGACTACCGACCTACTTGAATGGGAATGAGTCGATGATAGGTCATCGACCGCACCAACCTGACCGCCGACCAGCGCGAGCACTGGCTCAAGGTGGCGAGGGCGGCGGCGGCTCCGGCGCACGCCATCGCGCTGCGCCCGCCCAAGGAGGAGATGGAGCGCAGGGTGCGAGGCCGGACAGGACACCCGGGCGGCGTGCAGGGCGAGAGCGGCGCGCGCTTCGTGGCCCGCTCCCTCGCCTCCTTCGCCCCTCCCGCCTACGACGAGGGCTTCGGCCTCATCTCCGCCGCCGCGACCCCGCCCGCCGCCCTCCTCCTCGCCGCCCTCTACCGTGGCCTCGCGCAGCCGCCGCCGCCCGCCGCGCCGCTTCCCCTCGAGGCCGCCCCCCCGGCCGGCGGCGAGGGCGGCGCCTCGCTGCGCCCGCGGCGGAGCCCGGCCGACGGACGGCGGAGCGGCGTCCCCCTCCCGTCCGGAGGCGTGCTGCCCGCCGTCGCGCTCGGGACGATGGAGCTCAAGGGGGAGGCGCTCGCCTCCATGCTCTCGCAGGGCTTCGCGGCGGTCGACACGGCGCCCACGTACAAGAACGAGACGGCCGTGGGGCAGGGCCTCTCCCCCGCCGCCTACCTCATCGCGAAGGTCCCTCGTGCGGTGACTGGCGACGGGCAGGGCTCCAGCGGGGTGCGAGAGTCGCTCCGCAAGAGCTTGCAGAGGCTCGGCCGGCGCAAGGCCGACCTGGTGCTGCTGCACTGGCCCGACAAGGCGTGCGAGGACGGGAGCCTCGCGGCAGTGTGGGCCGCGCTCGAGGAGGCGCGCGAGGCGGGCGAGGCGGGCGAGATCGGCGTCTGCAACGCGACGGCGGCGGTGCTGCGCGAGCTGCTCAAGACGTGCTTATTATTATTAATTAATTACTTATTATTATTAATTAATTAAAGGTGCTGCGCGAGCTGCTCAAGACGTGCTTATTATTATTAATTAATTACTTATTATTATTAATTAATTAAAGGTGCTGCGCGAGCTGCTCAAGACGTGCTTATTATTATTAATTAATTACTTATTATTATTAATTAATTAAAGGTGCTGCGCGAGCTGCTCAAGACGTGCCGCGTCCGACCTGCGGTGAACCAGGTGGAGCGGCACCCGCTGCTGCCTCAGTGGGAGCTGCTCGACTACTGCGCCGCCGAGGGGGTCGCCGTGCAGGCGCACACGCCGCTCGGCGCGCCGGGCGGGATGGGCAAGGCCCACCGCTCGCGGCTGCTCGACCACCCCACCGTGGCGCGCGTCGCGTCCGAGGCGGCGATGGCACCCGCGCAGGTGCTGCTCGGCTGGAGCTTGCGGCACGGCGTCGCGGTCGCGCCAAAGTGCTCCAGCGCACCCCACGCCGCTGATTGCCTCGCCGCCGCCCGCCGCGCTTCGGACCTCACCCCCGCCCACATGCGCGCTCTCGACGAGATGAGCGGGCAGGGCAGGCCCCTTCGCGTCGTCAACCCGTCCTTCATGAGGTGCATCCCAGAGTCGCGCCAGGCCCACCACTTCTGACATCTGAGCAGCGGCGGCCCGTTGGGCCTGTGGTCGCCTCTCGTGCCAGTAAAGCTGTTGTAAGCTCCGTGTACTGCGATGTAGGTGTACTGTGTATATCGGGTATCGCTTTTGACCCGACGCGGCCAGTGTTTTTTCGGTGTTTTGGTGGAGTTCGTTTTTGAGTGTTCGAATCGTACAGCCGTGTACGCAAAAAATATGCGGAGTGTGAAGGAGGTACGTGGGGCACGGGACCGGCAAACCCTCGTCAGCGCGCCGCTGCTGTGCGTGTGTTGCTGCGGGGCGGCCTGCCCTCAGATGCCGCCCATTTTGAGCACGTCGACCATGTCGTACACGCGCTGTTCGGCGGCCGCCCCGACGCGCTTCGCCAGGAAGACCGCCGCGTCGACTGACCCCTCTGCGTAGGTTGAGCGGCCGCACACGTTGTGCCGGAACTGGAACTCGACGTTGCCGTCGGCAGAGGTGAGGGCGTAGGTGTGGAAGGCGTGGCCGCCGAGGAAGGCCTCGGGCACGGGCGAGCAGCCCCTGTGCGAGCTGCCGCCGCCGGCGAGCTGCTCGTCCGTGTCGCGCACGCGCTGGATCTGCGCGTAGTCGTCTGCGGTGAAGTCTGGCTCGTTGGTCAGCTTGGCGAGGGAGGTGGAGACGGCCTTCGCGGTGCCCGAGGTGTCGGCCTTGGTGGACTGGTGCGACTCGACCACCGACAGAGCGTACCCCTCGAACGAGCCTCCAAAGTCGCTCGCCATCTGCTCGAGCGCCGCCTGCAGCGCGACAATCTGCTTGGCCATATTGGGCGCAATCACCGCATACGTGCCCGACTCGCGCGTCACGCCGAAGAGCGCGTCGCGGTCTCCGCCCGTCGTGCCCATGACAAAGGGCAGGCGGTTGGCGCCGTACCACTCGGCGTTGCCGTTCACCGCCGTCGGGTGCGTAAAGTCGATGCACACCAGCGAGCCCGCCTCTGGGTACGCCTCCTTGGCGAGCCTGGCACACTCCTCCTTCTCGCTGGGCTCGTAGAGCCGCACCGTCACCCCGTCAACCTCCACCTCGCCGCCCATCCCAGCGCCCGTCAAGGCAAACGGCGCGAGCGTGACGCCCTCTCGTCGGATGGCAGCACTCGCAATCTCGCGGCCCATCGCACCCGGCAGCCCGTTCATCATGATGGCGAGATTCATCGCCGCGCTGCCCCTGCGGCTTCGCTCGCCGCGGGGCTGACCAGCGATCAGCGCGTACGCCGACGCGGGCGTCGATGCAGCGGTCAGCGCCAGCGCGAGGCATGAGGCGCGAGGCATGTTGGAGAAATTCGGGTGTGTGCGGTCGTGTGCAGCTCTGCGAGCGAGCGCTGCTGCTCGGCCCTCGTTCTTTTTCTCTCTCTCATGTGCATGTGCATGTACTTTTAGCTCACTGGGACAAAAGGGAGAGGGGGTTGTGTTCTCTAGGCCCCTAGGGGCCCTACGCGCGGCGTGAGTGTCAATGTATGTGGCTCTTACGTACATTCCCGGAGGAGGACTGCTGACAGGGTTTGCGAGAGGAGTGACCCGAATTTTGTGGCGGCCCAAGTGCGACTGCTCCAAGCTAAAGACACACATACACAGCTCGCGAGATTACTTCTCCTCATCTCGTTCTCGAAGGCGCAAACTGAAATCGAAGACCCCTCTCTGGCCCGGGCTGCGGCGCGCCTTCACATGCCTACACGCCCAACATGCCACATGTGCACATGTTCATGGAAACTTTTCCTTTCCAAGTTGTGCGGCCGTCCCTTTTACATCGCTGCGGAACTCTCCTGCGAGCCCCCGGCACCTCCTCACGTACTGTCCGCGCGCTCAAGGCGCGCGCGAGCGCGCGTGTTCAGGCTGCGGCCGCCATGGCTTCGCAAGACTGGTACGCGAGCTCCCTCGATGCGTTTGTAAGCCGCGGAGCCGACTCGGCCAAGTGGCGAAGCCAGATGCCGTTTGACCCGCCGGCCGTTGCCGAGCCTCTTGCGGCCAAAGACTCCAGCAAAGCTGTGGGACAAAAAGCACCGACAAGCTTTTCTCGCGATCACATAACGGTGAGCTCTGCCGCCGACGTGCTGCCTCCGCTGCCGATGGTGCAGCACTGCAGTTCCAAGCTCCCGCTCCCGCCCCTCAACGATGAGGTCGTGAGATCTCGCCTGTGCCCGCTGCAGCCGAACCCCCTCACTGCTGGTGGCCGGGCTCGTCCCAGAAGGATTTCGCCGCTGGTGCCGATCGAGCACCGGCGCGACAACAACGGTCTACTCCCGTCGAGGCAGCGGGAGGGGTTGCGGTAGCACGGTGGCAAACGGCAAGGACTTTGCCGTGCGGCGAATCAGGTGCCGTGAGGACTGTCGAGGCACAGCATTGTCTGGGTGAACGATGCCACATCAAGGCACAACATACGCCCACTGTGATCACACAGTCATGTGAATTTGGTGGGGAGCTCGTTGGTGTGTGAGATTGTGCACATCTGCGGCATATGGGTGTGCATGACCTGACTGGGTGCCACAACACAAGCCCCGCAGCTCATCAGACCTGGCGCTTAAGACTTAGAAATGCTAAGGGGTTTCTGGGCCTAGTCGGGTTCCTTGAGACGGGCCCCTGTCCTGCGACGCAGGCGAGAGTGTGGTCTGGGCACACACTGGTTGGGTAGTAGTCTAAGTTCTGAGCCTCGAGGCTGGACGGGTCTAAGTGTGGCTAGCCACGCTGGAGTGCTTGCGCGGTCTAAGATCAGCGGGAGCCTCTTACATCGGCTAAGTCGGCCGTGGCACGGCCTGGGGCCAGGAGGCTCCCACCGTGATCAACGATACGGCGCAGCCCCCAAATTTTCTTCGCCTGCGGAGGGCGATGGATCCTCTTCATGCTTAGCAATCGCCGCCTCAGCATCCTCCTCTTCCGATTTTCGTTGCTGCTCCTTCATTCTTGAGCGACGTCTAGCCAAACAGTTCTCACATGACACGAAGCTCCTCAAGCTTAATCAAACGCGTGACGGTGAAGCCTGTGTGTGCTGGTCCTCTTTGAACGCCTCCGCGCGTGAGGTAGCATAGGGCCTTGTTGGCAGCAGCCAGCTTGTTGCGCTGCTTCGTTGCGATGAGCTGATTGGGATCGCAGAAGTGCATGCCAAGCACCGCCACGATCTTGAAGCAGAACACATCGCAACCGCATCGTCCGCACTGCCATCGGCATGCCGCGCCCGCCGCTTCGCCGCAGCCGCCTTAAGGCACGCATAGCGGCAGCACATGGTGGGGGGGGTACTTGAGCAGGCGTTGCGCGCCGCAAGTAGCGCACTGGCCCTGGGAGAAGGCGATATGGCGTCGTGCGCGGCATACGTTGGTCGGGACGCGTCCAGGTATTTTCGGGTAAACCGGGAGGCTTTTCAGGTATACCCGGGTTTTGCCCGGAGTTGGCCTTATGTCGTCTAAGTTCATGGCCCCCGACCATACAGCGTCTAAGTCCGAGCCCGACTCCGTGTGGGGGCTAAGTTGAGCGCTCGCTCGCTGCAGAGGCTAAGTGTAGAGCGACCCTCTAGCCCTACTACCCAACCATTGGGCACACTGCGTGTGTTTTTCTCGGTGTGACTGTGTCACTGTGTGTCGTGCGCGATGTACCAAGGCCGCGTCGCCCCAGCAGGTCGTCGGGCGTCGCGGGCTGCTCGTGGCGGCGCGCGAGGCGGCCGCCGCCGCTGGGCGAGCCGTTGCCTCAGACTCGTTCCTCGCGCGCGGGGCAATGGCCGTGCTGGCCCGTGCAAAATGACGGCAAGAAAAACGGACACGTCAGGGCGAGCGCGGCCAGCGCGCGCGGAGTCAGAGCGGGGCGGGGCCCGGCACCGGGGGGCGGCGGGGCACACCATATAGAAATTAGAATTTGGCGGTGATCGTTCTATAGTAAGAATGGCGGGGATGCTCGCAAGGCGAGCGGCGCAGGCTACCCCATTGCCCCGCCACCAACACACGGCGAGGGGAAGGGATTTTCCTCCGGGCACCGGGGGGGGGCGACGGACCCCCAGAGACCCACGTGCCCCCTGTGCGAGGCGCGGGGGGGGGGGGGGGGTGAAAACGGCAACAAAACGATCCTGCGAGCGCTGCGGGCGCCCTGACCCGGCTGACCCCTGTCTGTAGAGAGAGGAACCCGACAAGAGCGCGCAACCAGCAAGGAGAAAGAAAGGCTGGCCCATTGCGTCCCTGATATGCTCAGGGGAAACCGCTCTTCGTTGTTCTCCCAGTACGTCGCTGACCATGCCGATTTCTTCTTCTTTTTGACCTGGAGGCTGTTGCCGCATATCTTTGTCACTAGCCAGGCACACTCTAGCGCGAGCTGCATCGTCGCTATGTCGCTGCTATGTCGTTGCTGCAAAACAGGCCATCGTCTGCATATACTAGCTGCGGCACACTTTCGCCTGCCGCTGTGAATTCGAATCCTCTACACAGCTTGCTGATCGTCCGTTGCATCACGGCTAGCATGATGAGTTTGCTACGTGCGGGCGAACTCTCACAACACCAGGCACTGGATCGAGAATTTCTTGCGCCCTCTAGACTCGCTCGCGACGCTTCCAGCCCGCTCTCATCATGCAGAAGATCACTGAGGAAGACTACTACAAGATCCTGGGCGTTGCGAGGTCGGCCACGGAGCAAGACATCAACAAGGCCAGCCGCTGCCCTCACCACCTTGCACAGGCGTGCCGCCGCGAGGCTCTCGCGTTGCTCGTCCCCTGCAGGCGTACAAGAAGCTCGCCGTAAAGTACCACCCCGACAAGAACCCCGACAACAAGGAGATGGCGGAGGAGAACTTCAAAAAGGTTTCCGAGGCGTACGAGGTGCTCTCCAACTCGGAGAAACGGCAGACGTACGACACCGTCGGCAAGGCTGGGCTCGGCGGCGGTGGCGGCATGCCCGGCGGCAACTTTTCGCAGGCCGATGCGGAGGCGATGTTTTCCCAGGTCTTTGGCGGGCAGGACCCCTTTTCAGTGCTGTTTGGCGAGATGGGCGGCGGGCGTGGGATGGGCCGCGGCGCGGGAGGCCCGGGGATGCAGTTTCACTTTGGAGGGATGCCCGGCGGGATGGGCGGCATGGGCGGTATGCCCGGCCCGAGCGGCATGGGCGGAGGCATGGGCGGCATGGGCGGAGGCATGGGCGGGATGCCGGACCTGATGCAGATGCTGGGAGGGATGCAGGGCATGCAGGGCATGCCGGGGATGGGAGGGATGGGAGGGATGGGAGGGATGGGAGGGATGCCCGGCGGGATGGGCGGCATGCCCGCGGGGCGGGGCGGGCGGAGACGCACCCGGGAGCGGCCCGACCTGCTGCCGGACGGGACGCGTGTGACGGTGCGGGGCCTGCAGGGCGCGGCGCAGCACAACGGCAAGAGCGGCGAGGTTCACGAGAGCAACGACGTGACGGGGCGGTACACAGTGCAGCTCGACGATGGCGAGGTGCTCAAGCAGAGCAGTCCCTCCTCCCTCCTCCCTCCTC
>NW_005194754.1:279536-281021 GCF_000372725.1 Emiliania huxleyi CCMP1516
TCCGGGGAGTTTGGGTGAAAAGGGCCCTAGACACAAAGACAAGTATGGCAGAGTTGAAAAGGGACAAAATCCCCAGGGAAACATGATGAAAGTTGACATTCCCACAGGCCCCATGTACATGCAGCAATCATCCTTCTTCCCTCGTCCTTCCTCCCTCTTCCCTCCTCCCTTTTTTCCTCCCTCCTTTCCCCCCCCCCCCCCCTCCCACCCGTCCTGCCCCCGCCGGTCAGGTGCTGCGCATCAAGCCGGAGAACCTGCTCCAGTCCTGCTCCGCCGAGCTGACGGGCATGGAGCGGAAGCCGGAGCTCAACGGGCGCGAGGGGCGCGTCACGGGCTGGGACGCGTCGGGCGGGAGGTACCACGTCAGCCTCGACGGGCAGGCGAGCAGAGAGAGACCGCAGAAGAGAGAGACCGCAGAGAGACC
This sequence comes from Emiliania huxleyi CCMP1516, assembly GCF_000372725.1. Taxonomy (NCBI): domain Eukaryota; phylum Haptophyta; order Isochrysidales; family Noelaerhabdaceae; genus Emiliania; species Emiliania huxleyi. The sequence continues at coordinate 279,961 of NW_005194754.1, forward strand.
GCCGACCCACGCCCACACGCTCGCCGCCCTCCCGGACCCCTCCCCCACCCCTCGCCCCCTCCTCCCCCCCCCTCAGGTGGTCTCCCTCAAGCCGGACAACCTGATCCTGCCTTCGGGGGCGAGGGCGACCGTCATCGGGCTCGTCTCGCAGCCGCGCTGGAACGGGTCCACCTGCAAGGTGGTCTCCTTTGACCGCGAGCGGCGGCGCTACACCGTCCAGATGAAGGACGAGTCGACGCACCTCGCCCTCAAGCTCGAGAGCCTCCGCCTCTGACAGCAGCCAGGGCTCCCCACCCTTACCGTCTCCCAGACTCAATTGGGACTTTTATGGGACGCTCGCCGGCGCCCGTGTCTCGAGGTGCGCGCAGCGGGGCGCTCTCTCGAAAGTCGATAACATATATTTTCTGCATTCGGGTGTCGTGTGTACTTTTGGTCCGCTCACATCTGCGTTGGGTCGGTATATACAGCCGGGGTTGGGTTTACCCCAGCGCCTGGGCCGGCGCATCGGCATGGCGCGGGCTGTCCACAGGCGCTGGTATGCCCACACACACACAGAGCTCTAGCTCGTAGGGCGCGCTCTCCGGACCACATTCGGTTCTATCGGCCCTCTGGCCTGCGCCCTCCCAGCACACACGCTAGAAGAAGGTTCCGAAGATTACGATGAAGAACATGAGCACCGCCAGCACGCGCACCGCCAGCCCACGGCTCGACGAGAGGTTCCGCCAGTACCTCTGCAGCTGCTCGTACCCTGCCTGCGTCGAGGCGAGCGCGTCGTCGACGTTCTCGTCGACGCGGCGCGCCATCTCGCCCTGCTCGGCGACGAGGGTGGAGAGCTGCTCGAAGATGGAGCCCAGCTCCACGATCGTCGACTGCACCGACTCGACCGCGTGCGTGCGCGAAGAGAGGTACTCTGGGTTCGCCTGCGCGAGCGCGAGCGACTGCTGCTGCTGCTGCCCCATCTGCTGCCCCATCTGCCCCTCGAGCGGCGAGCCGTTCGGTATCTCGATCACGACGTCGCCGCCGCCCGCGCGGCAGATGGGGCAGCAGATGGGGCAGCAGCA
>NW_005194754.1:281121-285397 GCF_000372725.1 Emiliania huxleyi CCMP1516
CACTCGAACGCGTCAAACGCAAAGGCGCCGCCGCCGGCGTGGGCTCCGTTGGCGGCGCCCATCGACGAGGGCGGCGTCGCCATGCCGAGCGGCGAGCCGCACTCGAAGATGGAGCGCGGCGCGTGGCTCTCCGCCGAGGCGCCCGCCCCGTCGGCGCAGCGGCACTGCGGCGGCGTCGGCGCGGCGAGCTTCTGCCTCCGGTCCTGCATCATCTGCACGCTCTCCTTGCGCGTCTGCAGCAGCCCCTGGAAGTCCTTGGCGCTGTCGAGCAGCCGCGCCTTGAGCTGCTCCACGATGGACGACGAGTGCGACGCCTGCTGCCGCGACGCGCTGCCTCGCCCGTCGCGCATCGCCCTCTGCAGCTCCGACAGCTTGGCGTTGAGCGACGCGATGTCCTGCTTGACGATGAGGGTCAGCTGGTTGATCTCCTCCGTCGGGTCGGCGAAAAGCAGCAGCGAGTTGGACTGCGCTAGCTGCGTCAGCCTCTCGAGCTTTGCCGCCGTCGCGTGGATGTCGGCACCGATGCCGGAGGCCGCCGCAGCAAAGTCGGACCGCTTCTTCGGGCCGGCCGGACGGGGCGTGCGCGGACCCTGCTGCCGCCGCCGCCGCAGCTCGACCACCTCGCGGAACTCTGCCGTGCGGTCGACCGCGGGCATCGGAGGCTCAGCTAAGCCCTCGGCGCTGCGACTCGGCAGCCCTGTCGACTCGACTTAGCGCTGTTTCTTTTTCCTCTCATAGTTCTCGTTTCGCTCGTTGACGGCGTCTCGACTTACGATGCACAGCTCGGCTGCTGCCACCGCCGCGGCGGTGGCGGCGGCGGAGGCCGGGACGCGCCCGGCCACTGGGCGCCCGCCTGGGCGCGCGTCGCGGCCGTCGACGACGTCTGCGCCTTCCTCAGCTCTGTGAGGCTGGAGGCACATGCTCCTCGCTTCGCTGCGGAGCAGGTCGACGGCCTCCTCCTCGAGGAATGTGTCGCGGCGCGCGCTCTCGCTCAACTCGGCATCGACGACTCGCTCGAGGTGGCCAAGCTGCGCGCCGGGCTGCGCCGATGCTCGCACCAGAATTCCCTCACCACCTCCCCAGCTCTCGCTGCTGCCACGCTGGGCGGCGAGGCGGCGCAGGGCGAGGCGGCCGCCGACGTGGGCGGGGGCGGAGGCGCAGGCGGCTACGAGTCGCCCGTGGACGAGGCGTCGGAGGGCCTTGGTACCCCTCCGGCACCTATGGTGCACCCATCGGGCACCCTTGGCGTGGCTCGACTGGCGGCGAGGTGGAGGCGGCTGCTGCGGCGGGTGAGTCTGAGCAGCAGCAGCAGCAGCAGCAGCAGCAGCAGCAGCAGCAGCAGCAGCAGCAGCAGCAGCAACAGCAACAGCAGCAGCAGAACTTCGACGTGGAGGCGTGCGCGTGGCGCCAGCAGATGTGGCGAGCGGCGATGGACGACGACGATGAGGAGGGCGCGGCGGCGCTAGACGAGGCAGCGGCAAAGGTGTCCTGCCGTGAGGTATTTCCCCATACCGACCCCTTCGGGTCGGTGCAGCACCCCGGATCAACCCAACCTTCACTTCCTGACCACGTGGCGGGCCATCGCCATAACTCGGCTCAGCAGGCCATCACTCACTGCCCCGCCTCAGGGGTGGTTAGTTCGTGCCAACAACCCTCGATCCAGGATCGATGCGAGGCTTCGAGCTCTGCGGACCTCTCTTTACCTCGTCTTGACGTACTTCGAGCACTTGGAGTGCAGTCGGTAACCTCACATCCAGACGTCTTTTACTTTTCCTGCCTTCGCCGTCTACGCCAACTGGCGGATCGCGACCGCGAGGTGGTGGGAGAGGCGGCGCGGGAGCGGATCCGCTCGGTGGAGGAGGCGGGGAAGATGATGGAATGGGACTGGGGGAGTGAGCGGGTCGCGGTTGCCGAGTCGTGCCCGCCATCCCGTGTCGCGGGAGCGAGCCGGCTCGGGTTCGAGTTCTGAGGCTGTCCATGCTCGGTGGGTCTGTCTTGTCCTCCCCGACATGACATGACAGAGTGTCCCTTGTAATGCGTGAGCTTGGAGCACCTCGATCTTGTTTTGTATCCATATTGCTTCTCTTGTTCCATATTCCTACAATGGGATGCGAGTTAATGCTCGGTTGGGGGGGCCTGAAAAGGGGACGGCTCCCTCTCTCCCCACCCCGAGAACCTCTGCCCAAGCTGATGGTGCCCAGCCTAGGGCGTAGGGGGCCTCAGGCGGGCTGTAGAGCCACACCTAGGAGAGGGGGGGGGGTAGCTCACACCTTGTGGGCCGCACTGACCCTTCTCCCACGTGCCCTTGCCCGCCCCTCTGACCGCCTCCCGAGAGGCCCGACTTTGAGGGGCTGGTGAGAGCCCCCACCGTTGCGCCCTCACCTCACGCTGACATATCCTCTTTGGGAATGCCCATGGGCTCTAGGGACCTGGGGGCAGCTTTGCCCGCGGGTGCCATGCTGGGCTTTGGTAGCCATTCTCTCAGATTCTCCGGAGAGGTCGGAAAAGTGGCCAAGGCGGCCTCCGCTCAAGGAACGTTGGGATTTTCTGGTGACTCAGGAAGCTAAGATGCTGCCCGCCCCCGGATAAGCCTGGCACAATTTATTAGAAGTTGAGCCGCGCACTTCCGGCCGAGAACAAAATCCCTCTGGTCTCTCAGCCCACTTAGCCATAGCCGCCGAGACGGCGCGCTCTGCTGACTCTCATCTAGCGCCCTCTTGGGGCCTCTCCTGACCGCTGTGGGCCTCTCCAGACCTCCTCTTGCCTTTGGGAGTACCCCTCCCAGTCTACTTCCTAGGACACAGTTGGTATTGCTAAAAATCTCTCTCTCAGGTTTGCATAATGCGAGCTTTTTCTCAAGGGCTGATGAAGTCGCAGTGCAAAAAAGAAAGAAAACATCCAAGGGAGGGAGGGGGAAAGTGCATGATACAAGTACAGCTGTACTGAGTATTCGCTACCACCCAAGACAGCTTGGAGACCTCCGCACCTACCTAGGCTCTTGGGTGGCGCGCCCCAGCTCTTCACAACGAACCTGGTTCTCTCGCCTCGGGCCTTCCTCGCCGTCGGGCTCGCAGGTGCCTCCAGCTGGCATCCATGCATCCATCTTCGGTCGGCGCAAGATCCGCGTGGTGGGTCGCCGCCGGCAGCGAGCCGGGCGCCGCCTCGGCAGCGCCGCCGCAGCTGCACGAGGCGTACGCCGAGCACCAGGCGGAGCTTCCACGGCTGCCCATCCCGCCGCTCGACGAGACCCTCGAGCGCTTCATGCGGGCGGCGACGCCGCTGCTGGCCCTGCGCGGCGGCACCGCCGCCGTCAACGACGCCGCCGCGATGGTGGCCTCGTTCGGGGCGGCCGAGGGTGCGGCGCTCGACTCAAAGCTGCGCGAGTGGGACGAGGGCCCGGCTCGCGACGGCTCCTACCTCGAGTCTGCTTGGTACCGGCTCGCGTACCTCGGCTCGCGCGTGCCGGTGCCGATCAACTCGAACCCCGCCATGGTGCTCCGCGAGCCGGCGGGGAGCGAAGGCAGCCAGCTCTGGCGCGCGGCCACGCTGCTCGCCGGCGCCGCCGAGTTTGCGGCCGAGCTGCGATCCGGCTCGCTCCCTGCCGCGAGCGCGAGAGGGATCCCCTTCTGCATGTCGATGTTCCCCGCGGTGCTCGGGACGGCGCGGCTGCCCGAGACCGGCTGCGACCGCATGCGCTGCTCCCCCTCCTCCACCCACGCCGCCGTCGGATGGCGCGGCGAGTGGTACTCGCTTCCTCTCTTTGGAGCAGACGGCGCGCGGCAGGCGCCGCGTGACGCAGCAGAGGCGGAGTGAGCGCCGAGGGACGGAGGCACCGCGCCCGTAGGCGCGCCGCACCCCCCGCCCCTCCTCTACGCCGCGCTGCGCCGCCTCGCGCAGCAGCGCCCCGCCGCCGGCGGCGGCGGCGGCGGCAGCCTCGGCGCCCTCACCGCCGCGCCGCGTGACGAATGGGCGAAGGCGCGCGAGTCGCTCTGGCGTGCGTCGGCGTCGAACCGCGCCTCGCTCGAGGTGTGAGGCGGGCGGAGGGGGGGGGCGGGGAGCGGGCCGGGCGAGGGAGGGCGGGGGGGGAGAGAGGCGCCAGCGGAGCGGTCCGACGACCGGACCGTCGCATCCGTTGCAGGCGATGGACACGGCGCTCCTCGTCCTCTGCCTCGACGGCGCCGCCCCGCCCGCCGGCGAGGCTGTCGCGCGGGCCGTCTTGGTCGGGAGCGGCTCGCAGCGCTGGTTCGACAAGCTCTGCGCCATCGTCTTCTCCGAT
>NW_005194754.1:285579-298286 GCF_000372725.1 Emiliania huxleyi CCMP1516
CTCCCCCCCCCCCCCCCCGCCTTACCTCCCTCCCCAACCCTCCCCTCCCCTCCCCCCCCCTCCCCCTCTCCCCCCTCCCAGCGGCCTGTCCCTCCCTCGTGCAGGAGGCCATTCTCCTCCAGTGGCGCCTACCGCCTCCGCTCAGCTCCGCCGTCTCTGCCGCCGCGGCGCAGCATGCCGAGCGCGACGCCGCCCTCGAGCTGGCGCCTCTCTCTGTGGGCTGCCTCGGCACGGAGTGGGCTAAGGCGCACGGTGCGCCGCTCGACTCGCTCGTCCAGCTCTCGGTCCAGCTCGCGTGGGCGCGGCTCGACGAGGGCGGCCTCCGCTCCGTCTACCAGGCCTGCTCCACGCTCGCCCTCGACTGAGTTCGTGAGTGAACCATCGATGGCTGACTACACCAGGCCTGCTCCACGCTCGCCTTCTCGCACGGCCGCACGGAGGTGATCCGGTCAGTCACGTCCGAGACGGCGCTCGCCCGCCCGCCGCCAGCGCCCTCCCGCCGCAGCGCCGCCCGCCTTCGGCCGGCGAGCCTCTCGGTGCGACGCGCGATAGGCGGCGCTCGTCGCCGAGCTGCTGCGGGACGAGGCCTCGCCGCGGCTGCCAGAGCTGCTCGCGGCTGCCGTCCGGTCGCACCGCGAGGTGGTGCGGGATTGCCAGCGAGGTGTCTCTCTGGCCGGAGGGGGAGGCGAGCCGCGCAATTCGGCCGCGTCCCGACCCCGCTCCCCTCCCTCTCTCTCGGCAGGCCACGGGCACGAGCGCCACCTCCTCGCCCTGTATGCACTCTCCGCGTCGAGCGGCGCCCCCACCCCCGCCCTCTTCCTGCACCAAGCTTGGTCCGAGGTGTCGGCAAGCACAATCTCCACCTCGGGCGCGCGCCAGCCCTCCGTCGCCTCCTTCTCCTTCGGCCCCGTGTGCCCGACCGGCATCGGGGTCGGCTACTTGCTCTTTGCAAGCAGCGTCGAGTGCACCGTGAGCAGCTGGAAGGGGAAGGGGCCGCCCGCCGCGCAGGTCGCGCGGGAGATCGCCGCGGCAGCGCAGGCGCTGCGCTGCGCAGCGACTCGTCGGCGCGCAAGCCCGTGCGCCTCACCCTATCCCACGTGTTTCGTAGACGCTCGCTACGCTCGTCGAGCGCTCTTCGCAAGTGGCGCGGTCGTCCGCGCCGGCGAGCAAGCTCTAGAGGGCCGGGACGTCGCCGCAAGAGCTCTGGCGCTGCGCTCGTTCGCTGTCTCGAGCGACGCAAGGCGCAAGCAGAGGTGGCGTGCAAAGCGCGCAACCCGCGTGCAACCGACTTTCAGGCGTGCGTCACGGTGAATGCGCAGAGGCGCGCAGAGGCGGTTTTTCTGCGGTTGTAGAAATGCAAGGTGCGAGCGCAGTTCCGCCTTGGTCGAGACTGACTACGACGACGACATCAGACAAGACTCAAGAGAGTCAAGGACTCTTTTCAACGTTTTTTGACACTCTCAAGACTCTTTGAGTTTGTTACATGACCCCCACCCACCCGCACCCCAATGAACACACGTAGCGAGGGAGGGCGAGACGATCGAGGGGTCCCGTACCATGCGGAATTGACCCTATCCAGCGCAGTGCTCAAGTGCTCACTTGATGAGTCAAGAGCAGGTCAAGAGAGTCAAGTCTTGAGCGTGTCCGATTGCCGTTCGTTCCGACTTCCGTTGCCGAAAGGCCGGGGCCGCCCCACTGCGCGAGACACCTTGTGCGATCGACATGATGGCACAGAACCCTCCATCGTGCAACGCCAGCGCCATCGCGGACAACTTCTTCCAGAACCTGCGCCAGACCCACTGCCCTCGCAGCGCGTGGGTGAAGCTCATGCGTGACGCCGACTCGCGGCCCGCAAAGACTGTGGTTGTGGTCGGTTGCAACAAGGGATACGACGCGGTGCGTTTTCTAGACCTTTGGACGCGAGGACCGGCCGGCAGTGCGACACGCTCCCTCCTCGGCGAATGGTCCGACGCACTGCGCGCCCAGCACGTTGGCTGTGGTCGTTGCCGGGCGTGTGCGCCACCAGCCACAGGCACTCCCACACCCACAATGGCCCCGTCGAGGGGGCCAACGGTGGTATGCGTCGATCCGCTGCCCGCCAACATAGCGCTCATCAACCGAACCGCCGCTCAACTCGGATTCGACGCCCCTCGCGGTGGCGGGCGCGGCGCTGCCCTCCGGGTGGTCCAGGCAGCGATGACCTCGCCAGCCATGGCGGCAGAACGCCAGACGGCTGACTTCCCCGCTATTGCGCACGCCGGGCGGGAGGATGTCGGGATCGACTACAACACCCGAGCGCCAGACCGGAGAGCGAAGCGGCCCGCCGATGCTCCGGTGGCGGTGGTCTCAGTCCGGCTACGGACAGTGGACAGCCTCGTGGAGTCGGAACGGCTGGCGCTTGGCGGCAGCGTGATCGACATCCTGACGACGGATGCCGAGGGCCACGACGCTCTCGTGCTGGAGGGAGCGCGTGATGTGCTCACCCGGGTCCGCTACCTCGAGTTTGAGTACCACGCGATCGGACACTGGGCCTCCGCCTCGCTGCGGGACGTGATTGGTAGCCTCGAATCGAGCGGGATGGACTGCTACTGGGCGGGGCACGAGCGCCTGTGGAGACTGACCGGCTGCTGGGACGACCGCTATCAGCACTTCCGCGCCTGGAGCAACATCGCGTGCGTGCGGAGGGGGGACGTGTGGCACAGCGTCCTCAGCGGCTTCGCGTTTGGCTAAAAGATGCAGAGTGTTGCCGTCGACCGCTGAGCGCAGAGAGGCGATCCGCCGTGGGCATGGGACGCCCTGGTCATGCGCGCACATCATCGTCTAAAAACCATAGCCTACGTGATCATGTTGGCGTGTCGCCCCTATAGCGCCCTAGGCTCTGTACAAGCCTACAAGCCATCCGCGCCATCTTCATCCTCCGCCGATCGGCATGTTGCCTGTGTAGGATGTTGCCGGTGCGACCCGGTGAGACGCGTTTCGCGCGTTGAGGAAAGAAAAAGTGTGGGGGGGTTCCTTCCTGTGTGTTTCCATCGCGCGTGAGTGCGAGGCGAAGTTCTGCGTTTGTGTTCTTGATTGGAAGAGTTTATGTTTTTGTGCACACCGAGCGTGCGGAGAAAATTCTTATCTCGGTGTTTCAGCGCGGCCCCCGAGTCGTATCTGGTATAGCCCCAGCCTACTCCGCGTGAACTCTCGAGAATCTCGACTTCTCGAGTTGCTCCCTGCAGCCTGTATAAAAGCTCTGCTCACAGACCTGTTATTGAGAACATGAGAAGAAAATACGTCAGATGGCGCTGCGCGCTGGTCCATGAGAGGTTGAGTGAGGTGCCGAGGCCGGGATGGGGGGGGTTCACAGCCTTGTTATTGAGAAGAAAATATGTGCGCTGGTCTGTGAGAGGTTGAGGTGCGAGCCCTCACAGACCCAACGCGTCCCCCTCGAGCACCCGAGACCTCTTCGGGGAGAGATATTCTCGATACAGCGGCCGCCGGAGCCAGCGGCGCGAAGTCAAGACACGCTTTGGTGGCAAAGAACGGGCACCGCATGCTGCGGCCGCGCCTGCTGGTGGCAGCATTATTGGCTGCGGCACTGGCATACAGCCTACGAGGCGTGTGGCAGCGCGTCGTCCGCATGCTGACGCCTGGATCGGTGTGCACTGACGCTGACGCCTCGCCGGTCCGTGTCGGCCTCCTCGGTGCTGCAAAGATCGCACCCTTCGGCCTGCTCCATCCCGCTTCGCGGCTGCCGTGTGCAGTGCGCGTTGTGGCTGTTGGAGCGCGTGACGCTGCGCGCGCTGCAGCCCTCGCGAAGCAGTGGGGCATCCAAAAGCACGGCACCTACTCCACCGTGCTCGGCCTTGAGGAGGTGGAGGCGGTCTACCTCCCGCTGCTCAACGGGCTGCACTACGAGTGGGCCGCCGCCGCGCTGCGCGCAGGCAAGCACGTGCTCGTCGAGAAGCCGATCGCGTCCAACGCCGCCGAGGCGCGATCGCTCGCGCGGCTCGCAAAGAGCCGCTCGCTGGTGCTCGCTGAGGCCTACCACTGGCGCTTCCACCCGATCGCCTCGCGGCTGAAGGAGGTGATGCGGAGCGGCGAGCTGGGCCAGCCAACCTCGCTGGAGGTGACGGCTGGGCTCCCGAGCCCGGACGCCCTTTTCTCCGCCGGGCGCTCCGCCCTGCGGCTGCAGCGACCCGAGGGCCCTCCTCCCGCCAAAATGGACGTCTCCCTCGGCGGCGGCAACTTCATGGGCCAGGGATGCTACACGGTCAGCGTGGCGAGGTACCTCTTCGGAGAGCCGCTGCGCCTGCTCAACGCCTCCGCGGTGGAGGATGTGGACGGCTCGCGCGCCGACCTCGGGACCAGCGCGACGCTCCTCTTTCCAAAGGGGGTGACGGCGGTGCTGCGCTCCTCGGCGCTCTCCATTGGCTTCAACGTCCATCTCACCGCCTCGCGCGGCTCCCTCTCGCTCACAAATTACCTCTTCCCGCACATCTACCACGCGCTCTCCGTCCACCCCGACAGCGCACCCGCCCGCACCGAGCGCGTCTACGGAGACGGCGCGCCGACCTTCGAGCTGCAGCTCGCCGCGTTTGCGGCTGCCGTCAGGGGCAGGTCGCGCTTCCCGATCACGCCGGCCGACTCGGTCGAGAACATGCGCTGGATTGACGCAATCTACGACGCGACCGGCCTCGGCAAGCGCCCATCGCGCGATCGATACGTGACGGCGCTTTTTGTGTGATGTCGTGTGGATGACGCGTGGGTGTACACCGTGCTGCGACTCAGAGAGGTGCGAGTTTGCTCTTCTGAAGTCAGCTAGGATTGATCGTCCATGGCCCACCACGCACCAGCACACCACAAAATCTCTAATTGCTTCGCGCGCGGCCCGGGACACCGGACACCGACCGGGCGCCCGGGGCCGTGTGACACACTGTCGGTAGGCGATATGTGCTTTGTGGGTGGGAAGGAATTCACACCGTGGCGTTGACCGATATATATCCCGAGCGCTACATATCGCCTCCGGAGGTGGTATGTAGCGCGCCGACCGATATGTACCGCCCCGGACCGATCTACATAATACACCGGACGATATGTAGCGGGGGTCGCGCTACATACCGGGACCGCTACGTACCGCACTCAAAAAAATTGTTCCAGTCTTAGCCAGCAAAAGGGAGCACACACGACTTAGCAAGTCCGCACTAGCGACTGCCACTCGCCTAACCATGCCTTGTCACAAGTGCTCTCCCAATCGCGTACAGGCACACACACTCCGCCTGTTCTCACCCAAACACTCTATCACACCCTTGCCTCCCTGCCAGAGCGAGCTAGATTCTCCCCGCCTCCCTCCCGCCTCTGCCGCGCGCCTTCTATGGACGTCAAGTGCAGCACCTAGGGGGAGAGAGGGGGTTTGCCCTGGTAGGGAGGTGGCGAGGCCGCGCACTGCAAACCCAGTGTGAGGAGTGGGGGAGCTGGGACAGGGCGTGTGCGCCTCTGATCTGTCATGGTCTAGTGGCCGATAGGATCCTCCCTTAGGCAGCGATGGCGGGTCGGGAGAGGCCCGAGTTCTCAGCCCGCCACTTACTGTCAGCCTCTCTGACTGCCCAGGGTCTCACCACGATGCCGCCCGAGTAGAGGGGGTAAGGTGTGTAGAGTGCGGCTGTGTATGGAACCTCTCTCTCCATGGATCCCACCTGAGCCCACTCGCGGTGCGAAGGCTCCTAATGCGGCAACTGAGCCCGCAAGGGTGGGTCACTAAGGGGGAGGTTACGTTGGTTGATATGTTGTGTTGTGGCGTAAAGCTGTGCAGCGGCGCAGCGAGCCCTGCCGCGGCTCGTCGTCGAGACTGGTCGGTGGGTGGTGCCTGTAACAGCTGAGGCAGGGAGACTGCCTGTGAGTAGCGCAGCCGCGCGGTCGCCCGAGGAGTTGGGATGATAGGTGGAGAGAGACGATCAGGGACACAGGGGAACGTGAGCGGGGAGCGCATCGCGACACGGGGGGGGGGGGGGGGGGGGGCTTGGCAAAACTCCCCCCAAAAGAAAGGGTCCCCCGGCCGGAAAGGGGCCCTGGATTTTGCAAAAGGGGTTTCCCCCCCACCCCTCCCCAAAAAAAAAAAATTGGGGGGGTTTCGGTTGGTTTTTCGGTCGGTTTTCCCCCAAAAAAACTTTGGGCCAACGAGCCCTCCCCAATTGGGTTCCCCTGGGGCCCAACCTTAGGGGGATTTGGGGGCTTGGGTATTGGGCCCCTGGATTCGGGGGCCCCGGGGGGGAAAAAATTTCCCCCCCCCCCGAAAAAAAATGGGGAGGGCAATTCAACCCCCCTTGGGGTGAACTTATTGACCCGCTGGTTTCGCTGGACCACCTGCAGGGCTTGCCAGCAGAGGATGTCCTGCCGCTCATCGAGCCCTTCTTTCAGTCGGGTACGCTTCCTGCCCCAGCCGATTAGGACACGCGCCGGACGCACCGTCTGCGTGGCTCAAGTGCCGCGCCCGCGCCCTCCCCGCCCGCAGTTCACGACACGCTTGCGACGATCGAGAGGCTGCTGCGCGACGGGGGACAGGCGCGCCGACCGCCTCCAAGGCCATCCCTCTCCTCGCTGAAAACCCGACCTGCCCGCCGCCGCCGCCGCCGCTCCGTCAGGCGAGGCAGCAGCTGCACCGGCTGTCGGGCGACGCCGTGTACGTGGGCGCGAGGGGGTTCGCGGCTGTGTTGCGGCATGTCGAGGCGCGCGCGCTGAGGCAGGGCCCACACCTTCCCGGACCTGACCAGAGCCAGTGCCAGCGCCTCCCTCGTCCCTCCCCAAATGCGCCCGCCCCTCGCAGTCGCACCTCGCGGAGGAGGAGGCGGCCGGACAGCTGGCGAGCGGGGAGGCGGCGCTGCTCGCGGTCGGCAGGCTGCTGTGCGGTGAGCAAGCGCCCCACTCCTCCCCGCCTCCGCGTCGCCTAGGCTCACCCGCCACCCCCCCTCTGGCTCCACACACACACCTCACTGATCACACACCTGCACCTCCCTCTGGCGGCAGGCGAGGGCGCGGCCGCCGCTCGCCCAGTCCGGCTGCTCGCCGCGATAGCCGACGCGTCGTTTGCGGAGGCGCCCGCACCCCCCTGTCCCACCGGGAGACGAGTGCCCGGGCGCGTGCTGACCCGCCCCGCTTGCCTCGCTCCAGGTGATGGCGCTGCTCGGGGGGCAGGCCGGCGATGCCACGCACACGGAGTAGAGGAGCGAGGACAACACTGCTCTCGGCGACACGCGAGGGTTCCGCTCGCGACAATCTATACACACCACACACACACACACACACACACACACACACACACACACACACACACACACACACACTAGACGGATGCATTATCGAGCACTAGAGAGAGAGAGAGAGAGAGAGAGAGAGAGAGAGAGAGAGCGACTTCGTGCCTTAGGACGGGTGTTGAAAGAAAGAGAGACCCTGGCCGCAAACTCTACTATAACCAAAAAATGAACGCGGAAATCGGGAAGGCGGAACGCACCTTATCCCGCGTTTCTTTGTACCTAACGGCCTTCCTCGCAAGGAGATTGCCTGATTGGTGCGCTTTTGCCTTTTAGGCAGCTCCCGCGCGTAAACCGCGGCATAGACCATAGATAGTGCGAGGTACTTTTTACGGCTTTGTGTGAACCTTCAAAAGCACATTTGAGCAATGAGCCTGCACTGGATTGGTCGTTTGGCTTTGGGGTGTCAGGGCACAGGGGGTCGATTGCGCATGGCTTGCCGCATCGCATGCGGTACGGGACTCCTCGATCCCGATCGTCTCGCCCTGCACGCCCCTCCCGCGTCGCGTGTGTACCTGTGTGCTGTGAGCTGTGTTTAGTGACAGCGATCAGCGTTAGCACACACAGTGCATCTGCATCGCTTGGGCGTTCTCCGCCTACCTCGGGTACCCAGGTGCGAGTGTGTGTGTGTGTGTGTGTGTGTGCGTGTGTGCGGAATTTGTCGGGAGGGAGGGGCAGCTTGCTACGCGATAAGAATTCTTTTCCAGAGGGCGGGAGCGCGCTTGTGTGCCCAGCGCGCTGTGATAGATGGTTTCCTCCCAGCGGTACTGCGATGTCCACCGGGTGCGCTCCCGCCATCTGCGAGGCGCCGCCCGGCCGTTGCGCTCACCTCCATTTCCCGCTGCGCAGAACCTGCTCCAGCTGATGCTCCACCACGGCTTCATGAGCGAGGCGGAGATGCTCGCGCAGTGCCGAGCGTGTGTGGAGGCACACGCCCAGGACGCAAAGGCTAACAAGGTGAACGTCTCTGGGTCAGACGAAGCGCAGCTCGAGAAGGCGCGCAAGATTCTACTCGAGGAGATCAGTGCGCGCCGCCGCCGCCCGTGCGCGCGTGCGCGCTGCAGCGATCGGCTCCAGGTCGCGGCGGTGAGTTCGCCAAGCCCGCCCCGCGCCGCGCGACAGGCCCGGAGCTCGAGCCGCTCGGGATGAAGGTCGCCCAGAAGAAGCTGCAGGGGGTGCTCTACTATGGCGTGGTCAACCTCCGCGACGACGAGGCTGGTGTCGGCAGTAGCCTCGGCAAGCCGCAGCGCGAGTTCTTCCACATGCTCGTCGCGGCGATCAAGGCGTCCGAGGGCAAGGCGGTCGACGCGACGGACGCGCAGAACGTGCGGCTCGACCTCAAGGGCGGAAAGATGAGCATGGACGAGACGGAGGACTGCCTCGAGCAGCTATCGGCGGGAGGCTGGCTCGCCAAGACGGAGGAGGGGCACTACTCGCTCGGGATCCGGTCGGAGCTGCAGGAGCTGTACCCCATCCAGCGGGCCGCTGCGCCCGCCGCGGACGTGTCGGGGTGAGAGCCAGCCGCAGCGAAGAGGCACAATGCGAGCAGTGAGGCTGAAAGCATGACGAGAGAACGTGAAACTCGTCGCGCTTAGTTACAATCCATGGACATGGCACGCGGGATGCACGGCCGTCACGCGCTCGGGTCCGCGGTATGTAGCAATGGGTGTGAGGTAAAATCACGATAGTCGATATACCAGTCTCCAGCGCTTGGGCTCACATCGAGGCCCCGAGGTCAGGTCCTTCTACTCTGTGATGGGAGAGCACTTATGTGACAACTTGTCACAAGGCATGGTTAGTTAGGCGAGTGGCAGTCGCTAGTGCGGACTTGCTAAGTCGTGTGTGCTCCCTTTTGCTGGCTAAGACTGGAACAATTTTTTTCTACTCTGTGATGAGAACACCTGTCCTGTCTACTCGCTGGAGCCGAGCAGAAGCGCCCGCCCATCCTTTACTTTCCTGTACACTCATACAGACAGTCGTATCGAACGGGACGTCCATCGGGGTCGCACACGCGTGCGACACAGACCTCCCACGGCCCCGAGCAGCGCGCACACGCGATTCGGCGTCTGCGGGACGTACAGCTGGGGTGGAGACGCTGTCGTTACGCAGCCGCCATGCCCACGCTATCGTTCCGCTTCTTCCTCTGGCGCCGGCCTCGCGCCCCCGCCTGCCAGCTGCTCGCAGAGCTGTCAAGTGTTGGCCCCCGTCCAACTCAAGATCTGGTTGTGACAACAAAGGTCTTGCGATGAGCCACGAAGGCGATCTTGATACGTCGCGCATCGGGTTGGTGCCAAGTTGGCGTTCACGATGCACTTATCAGGTCGTTGTCGCGCAGGAGGCGGTGAATGTTGGAACTAAGAACTTTTGGCGCAATTGGCGGCGTGCGGGTGCGGTTTTGAACAGCGTGATGAATGTGCATGGCTTGATGACGCGGGTACGGGCTTGCAGCGTGCCTCTCGTGGGTTGATTGAGCAGGAGAAGGGCGGTTAGTTGACTTGCGCGCATATATGTGTACAGTGTCTACGTGTCTTCAACCACCCACAGTCGAGAGAGAGAGCGCGTTCGTGCGGTTGAGCGAGGCCGGTGAAGAGATAGAAGCCGCCGCCGGTGTATGATGTGGCTGCTCGACAGCTCAACCACCCTCTCGGGGGAAAGAAAGAAAGCAAGCAACAAAGAGAAAACAGAGAAAAAAGCCGGGGGGCGGAGGGACGATGGTCAGTTGTGAGCTGTGATCTGTGAGGGTCCGCCCCGCAGGCGCATTTTGTATACCGAGGCGGTGCCCGGTGCCGAGCGCAGGCGGTGCCCACAGGTCGGACCTTAAGACAGCATTGTGGATCTACAATGGCGTTCCCGAGCGTCGGGTGTCAGGGCTGAAGGCGGGGGAGACCAACCCGATCTCTCCGGCGTCCCGGGAGCGTGATTGACATCTCCCCCCGTGCCAAGAGCCCCATGGAGGTAGGCCGCGCGTCTAGCCAATCAGCCTTAAGCGAGCGGCCTGGCCGTTGGAATGGCCGAGGAGGGGAGGAGGACTGTCCGCTGACAGCGAACCTCAGTTACGAGCCCTAGTACGAGCCGTCCTCCCCCTCTAGTGCTTCTGGGTGTCCCCAGCGGGGGCGGTGGGTGTGCGGGATGTCTGTGGGCCCGAGAGCGATGTGGCATGTGTGTGTCCGCCTTGCGTTTGTGTCATACCATCGAAGGCTAGCTCAAAAGGAAAAAGGCCTGCGTACCTCACGATCGAGGACACCCCAACCCGGAGAGGGCGCTCAAGACGGCCGTCGTCGCATTCGCCTTGCTGGGAGACGCAGTGCTGACTTCTGACTGTCGCTGGACTCCCTTCTCGACTGTCTGTGCTTATGCGTCTTGGGCCCGCCTGTGTTTGTGTGTGTGTCTCTCTCTCTCGCCTTGCGGGGGGAAAGGAGGAACCTCTTCCCAAGAGCGCCACACTCTTGGAGCGCCGACACCACCCACCCAGAGAAAAGGGCGGGGGCACCCTCCAGACGTGAAGCATTCGCGATGGCGAGCGATGACGAGGGATTCACGCTCAGCGTGACGAGCAAGCTCAAGGAGTTTACGGCGCTCGGATACCCTTCACACGTGCTGAATGGGGCGATCGGGCGCGCGTTTGCCCGGAGCGACAAGAGACGAGCGGCTCCTTCGGGCAAGACTAGGTTCACAACGGTGGGAGGCCAACCTCTAGCCGTGCGAACCAAAAAGACAAAAATATATAATCGAAAGCAGTCAGAGCACCGTCCAAAGGCGGGTGCTGTCGACTAAGGGACACTCGTGTCTGTCGACAGCCGAACTTGTGATGGGACACCCTCGGAATCCAAGTGCGTACTACTTGGCTAGCACGCTATTGGCATGCCGACGGCTAAGGCCGAAATCGTTATTGTTCACACCCTCGTGCAGGTGTGAACACAAAGGTTTAGCTGCAGCTGCTCCGCTTTATTTACTTACCTGTGAAGCGAGAGAAAGAAGCGTGAACAGCGTCACGATTTTGAACAGCGTTCTTTTGAACGATATCGGTGTCGAAACACCGCGCTGACAGCGCTCAACAGCTGTGAACCCATCCCCAGGGCCTCCAGGGCTCGCACCTCAACCTCTCTCAGACCAGCGCACAGCGGCATCTACGTATTTTCTTCAATATAACAATAGAAAACACGCCTCCGTGGCTCGGGTTACACCAAAGCTCGCTACCCAACGCGGCCAAAGGATAACCACCACGAGGAGCTCGAGACAATGAGTTGAGTGCGCCGCCGCTATTTGGCCTCAGGCAGGAGCTAGGAATATCGCCCGGCAATCTTCCTGTAATGAAAGATTTGTGGCGACTAGCTGGCAAGCTAGACGAGACTCTGCGGCTGGGCGAGGCGAGGGGCGTGCCTGCTCGCGTACCCGCGACGGCCAGGCCCGTGACGCCGCCCGCAAGTGCCGTTTCGTCCCCGGCGGCCGGCGAGACGGCGCCCGGCGCCCAAGACTCTTCCCGCCTGCTCCTCGAGGAGGGGGGGGAGGAGGAAGGGGACCCCAAGCCGCAGCCAGACGCCGAGCGCGACGTCCCGTCGAAGCCGCTCGAGCCCGTCCTCTACTACACAGGCGCGTCTCTGCATGAGTCAACGCCGTCGAGTGCCGCGGGCGCAGCGGCGGAGATGGAGGAGGCACCGGCGGGCGCGGGGTCGGGGCCGGCGGAGGTGCAGGCGGAGGTGGCGGAGGAGGCGCCCGTCGGCGTCCCTTGCCCCTTTCACGCGACGCTGCACCCCTCCTCCGGGGGCGACGAGGCCAACTCTTCCCCGCAAAAGCACGGCGCCGTCGCCTTGCAAGACCGCTCCAGCGAGGCCGCCCAAGGGGGCCGCCTGCCGCGGCCAGTGGGCGGCGGGGAGGACGCGGCGGACGCCGAGGGGCAGCGCCAGTCAAGCGGCGCGGAGCGGCGAGCGGGCGGCGGCGAGGTGCGGCGTGAGCCATATGCATGTATATGTTGCACCCCCCCGTTCCCCCCTTGTACATGGCCCTCGCCCCTCGCCCCCTCCCTGTCCGTGCTACCGACTCCTGACGCCTCGCCCCGTGGCGCGATCCAGGAGGGCGACGAGCCCCACAGCGTCGATTGCCGGAACATGCGCCAGTCCGCCCCGTCGCGCCCGTCCGACGGTGCGTGGCGCACTCCTCCCCCGGTGTTTCTAAACACCACCCCTTCTCTTTCCTGCGCTCCTCCGCGGTCGCACTCGCGGGGTCCTCTTGGTCCCACAGCCCACACTTTGCTCTAAGCCCCTTCCCCACCCCCCCATTTCCCCCGCCCCCGGGGCCCGCCAGCGCTGGCCTGCCCTCGCTCTATCCACGCTCCCATGTGCCATTCCGCCCGCCCCGACGCCCCTCGCCCCTCCGCCCCTTCACTCTCCGCACACGCCCCACACCACCACACACACA
>NW_005194754.1:299001-300956 GCF_000372725.1 Emiliania huxleyi CCMP1516
CCGGACATCGAACCGGACGTGCGCGCGCAGCACGAGGAGCTCGTCGACGCGGAACTCGACAAGGACCTCAAGACGCCGCCCGCCGCGCAGTCGAGGCTTGCTGCGCCCGCGCCGCGACCCTCGCAAGGGCACGCGGGCGTGCGAGCGCCCGGATGCGCGAGCGCCTTCTCGTGGTGCGACGGGACGAGCGGCAGCCGCAAGCGCCCCGCCTCGCCGCCTGCGGCCTCGAGCCAGCCGCGCGGCACAGCTCCCTCCGATGCGACGGTGTGGCCGAAGCCGACGGGCGCCACGGTGTGCGCCGCAGCCGGCGAGCCGCCTCGCCCCTCGACTCCGAAGCGGGGAGCGGCCTGCTCCGAGGCCCCAGAAACACCCCCGACAGCCAAGCAGCCGTCGAAGCAGCCGGCACCGCCGCAGCGGGACGGGGAGGCGCTGCGGGACGACGACGAGAACGCGCGCATCTACCCCCGCCCGCGGCAGCAGCCCTGCGGTGCCCCCTACGATTCCGGCGCTAGCCGGCCGCTTCTGCGCAGCCCGCCCTCTGACGGCGACGAGCCGCTCGTCATCGACGGTGAGGAGCAGGCGTCGCCGTCGGCGGGGGAGGCAGAGGCGACGGAGCCCGCACCGCCCTCGAACCCTCCATCGCCGCCGGCCGAGTCGGAGCCGCTGGAGGGCCGGGCGCGTGCGCAGGCGCGCGCCGCTGCTGTGCACGCACGCACACACACACCGCTCGACCCGTGGGCACCGGGCCTCAGTCCAACATGCCGTGGGGCTCCTGTCATCTAGACGTGGAGTCGCGAGGGCTGCCCCCCTTGCCCCACCACCTCGTGTTGGAGAAGTTTACCGTACCCTACCTTAGGTGGCGACCAGGGCCTTCGCCGCGCTCTCATTCGACGGGCCGCCGCCGGAAGACGACGACCTGGCTCTCGCCATCGCGCTGTCCAAATCGGTCTTGTGCCCACGGGCCGGGCACGGCGACGGTGACAAGGTGCTCGAGGAGGAGGGGGAGGAGCAGGGCAGCGACGCTGCGCAGGCGATGGAGGTCGAGGTTGAGGTGGAGGAAGAGAAGGAGGAGGAGGAGGAGGGGGAGGAGGAGGAGGAGGAGAAGAAGGAGGAAGAGGGGGAGGAGCAGGGCGGCGACGCTGCGCAGGCGATGGAGGTCGAGGTTGAGGTGGAGGAAGAGAAGGAGGAGGAGGAGGAGGAGGAGGAGGAGGAGATCGAGGTGGTGGTGGAGGGGAAAAGGGAGGAGGAGGACGGCGACGCTGCGCAGGCGATGGAGGTCGAGGTTGAGGTGGAGGAAGAGAAGGAGGAGGAGGAGGAGGGGGAGGAGGAGGAGGAGGAGGAGGAGGAGGAGGAGGAGGAGGAGGAGGAGGAAGAGGGGGAGGAGAAGGAGGAGAAGGAGGCGAAGGAGGAGGAGGAGGAGGAGGAGGAGGAGGAGGAGGAGGAGGTCGAGGCGATGCGAAGACTGACGAGATGCTCCGAGCTGTGAGGGCTCACACCTTCTGCTCACCCTGCAGGCGACGGCCCTGATGGGAGGTGGTGCGGCGCAGCGACCGCGGCCACCGCCGCGCCCGCAGCCGGTGGCTCGAGGAGTGCCGTCCGCAGGTCGCGGGCGTCTCGGGCAATCTCGGGTGATCTCGGGCACGCTCGGGCACTCTCGAGTGATCTCGCGGAGTACCGTCCGCAGGTCGCGGTGGCTGGCGGCAGAAGCTGCGCGCAGTTCCGGTGCGAGTGGCGGGGGAGGGGGAGGAGGAGGGCGACGCTGTGGAGGGCGGCGACGCTGCGCCGCCGCCGCCGTCGTCGCCCCCGCCTGGCCGTTCTCGGGAGGAGCTGGACGAGGAGTACCTCCCGCGCCACACGCGGATCCGAGTCCTTTGGGAGGGCAAGGACGGCGCCGACGAGTGGCACTCGGGGGTCGTCAAGGCACAGCCCCTAGCCCTCCACGCCCCCCCCCCCCC